>NC_061118.1:73173784-73452026 GCF_002878395.1 Capsicum annuum | reverse complement strand
CAAAGCATAAACATGAACATGGAAAATCTGTAACGTACCAGTAACGACATCAGGAGAATTTTCCTGATCCTGTCGGGAATGAAGAGCATAGAATCTGTTTGGGCGTTGCCCACTGGTAGCACTGGAAATGACACCCTGCTGATTCGGGCGACTGGACTGAGCTGTAGAATGATTTTGCTGACCTTGAAGACTTGACTGCATACATTTCCTAATCCTGTGTCCTAGCTTGCCACAACCAAAATAGACATCACTACTGGCTCTGCAAATGCCCTTGTGGTTCTTACCATAAGTCTGACAAAGGGGATTCATTCGGGCACTACTAACGCTGCCCTGAGATTTAGAACCTGGTGCTTTGTTTCTATTGCCATCTCTGAACTTCGGCACTGGAGTGCTAGCAGAGGAAGGAGCTGGAACAGTTGACTTAGAGCAAAACTGTGAATGGTTTCCTCCATCTGACTTGGGGTAAGCAAAGTTGAAATTACCCAACCTTGCTCTCTTGTTCTGCCTCTCCCTAGTCTTAAAATTTTGCTCTTCTACTTGTTGGGCATGGGTCATAAGTCTTGCTAAGGTCATATCACCGATCAGCATCACTGACCTACACTCATTTACCATGCTATCGTTGACCCCTGACACGAACTTGCTCATCTTAGCTCTATTGTCTACGACCACATGAGAAGCATACATGGCTAGTCGAGTAAATCTGAAAGAATACTCCCTAATCGTCATATTCCCCTTCCTGAGATTGATGAACTCAAGAACTTTGGATTCGCTCAGCTCTTGGAGAAAGAATCTGTTTAAGAAGGCTGTGACAAATTCCTCCCACTTGATAGGGCATGAATTATCTAACCTCTCAGACTTCCACTGTTTGTACCAATCATGAGAAACATCTTATAACTGGTAGGCGGCTAACTCAGCACTCTCAATAAAAGTAACACCCATGATGTCAATGACCTTCTGGACTTGGTCAATGAACTCCTAAGGGTCCTCATCAGACTTAGACCCATGGAAAGATGGAGGGTTCATCCGGGTGAAGTCCTGAACCCTAGCTGCTTTGGGAGTGGCCACTGGATTGGCCAGAATGACTGGTGGTTGTTCATTCTGTGCAGCCATGGACTGAGCAAGTATGGTAAATGCGGCTCTAAACTCCACATGGGAAACATGTTCGCCCAAAGGATCTTTGGGCTGAGGAGCTAGCTGGTTTCTTCTCTTTGGGGCCATGGTCTGGAATAAGAGAAGAATGGATTAGACTGAGAGTTTAACTTGTGATTATGCTCACTAGCATGACATGAATAATGAAGAAAGGGGACAGTTCTTAAAACATCTTATAACCTCCCACACATAAATGTGGAGCGCAATAAACCCATGTACAAGACTCTACTAGATGCAGCTTTCAGACTTCCTAGGACTCTATTGAACCTTAGGCTCTGATACCAAGTTTGTAACACCCCGATTTGCTGAACCGAAATGCTACATGGTGCTCATGACCTCGAGGGACCACAAGCTAACCTATGACTGATATTTGTACCTGTATACTGCAAATCATAATATAATAATCGAAATAAATGGAACTGTAAGGCCATAAGGTTCAACGAAATACAATCATGTGGGGGAAAATACCCAAAACAACTAAATCTAGACGTAAATCTGAAAGTAAATCTGAAAGCCTCTAAACTGTCTGAATAAGGACTTAAAGGAACATGTCTCCAACTAACTCCGTGAAACTGAATTAAAGAAATAAATGAATCAAATCATATTGTCCCCGAATCAATAAGGACTCACTGTGTCTCTACGACTGGAATGCTACTACTACTGCTGGGCTAGAGCTCGTGTCTCGGAACCTATGGTGTAACATGAAAAGAAAGCACCATAACTCAAGTGCGTCAGCACAACTGGAGTACTGAGTATACGAGGAAGGTAGGCTGAACATAAAGGGTTTCATGCATGAACAATACTGACTGACTAATATGAATGTGGGAGTGAAAACACACATATATAGAAAGTGGGACCGTGAATATGTGATAGCATGACCTATAAGCTAATACATGGTTTACTGATAACTGTCATGACTAATACTAAAACTGATAACATGGACGACTGTATCTGACGGTCCTGTATATATTAAAATCTGAAGAACGCCCTGAGTGCTTTCACTGAGACTGACACTAAAACTGATAACATGGACGACTGTATCTGACAGTCCTGTATATACTGAAATCTGAAGAACGCCCTGAGTGTTTTCACTGAGACTGATACTGAAAATGATAACGTGAATGACTGTATCTGACAGTCCTGTATATACTAAAATCTGAAGAACGCCCTGAGTTCTTTTACTGAGACTGTTACTGAAACTGTGGGAAGTAGTGTTTAACCGATATGCCCCATGTATGCCGTTATAGCTAAGCTAGGGTCTAATCTCTGCCCCAACTGGAGGGTTATCAATACCGCGCCACTGGTAAGGATAGCTGTGAGACCCTATACTGGTAGGTACTCAAATAAGAATGGTGGGAACCCTAAACTGATGGGTTAAGCCACCTCATTAACCCTAAGCTAACGGGTTAAGATGTCTCAACCTACGCTGGCTACGTAGTTCTGGAACACAAGGATTGCTACTAAGAATCACACCCTAAACTGGCGGGTGAGTTCCCACCCTTGGGTTCACTCGATGCTAACCTCTACTCCCATCTGGAGGAACTGGACAAGAATAACTGACTGTGAATGATTTAATCTTACTGGATTCCATTGACTAGGGAAATGTTACTGATATCTGACAACTGACTAAGATCATGAGGTTTTCCTGAGTCACATGATTGACTAAAGTCTATGGAATCATAGCTTGAGTTCGGATATCATGAAACATGACATAGATCTAGGCACACAGCTATAGTTTTTGGGTATAAGTACCCCCAGGACTCGATGGAAGGAAACTGATGAACATGACTAACTTGATCATAAGAGTAGAATCCATAATTTATAATATCATAAGTAGGGATCTCATACTATGCAAGGTTATCAATAATGTATTTCGTGGAAAGGATTTCATATCACATGGAAGTACTTGCACAATCTTAATATCATGTTCGTTGCATAATCATATTGGCAACACATACTAATAGCATGGAAATTTATGTGGATTGCATGGTTATCATACATCTTGTTCATAAGTAGGATTTGCAAGTAAACATAGCATAATCTCATAAGAATAGGTCATGAGTATTCCAACAACATTTACAAGGCACATTAACAACATAGAAGTCATTGGAACGTAAGGGCATATCATGAATCCTTCACTTATTCACAATTTAGCTATATTGCATGATTTCTAGTTCCTTAGGCATTTTATCAAACACCTTACATGCACATCTTAAGCATAGGTGAATTCATCAAATTATACATCATGAACAACCAAATTTATGTGTTTCCAATTCATATGATATCATGAATTCACAAAAACGTAGAAAGATTGCATCTTGGGAATCACCTAATATCAACAACATGATCATCAACACCCAACGATATAGAAATAATACTTTATAATGAAAAAGAGAAAAAAAAAACAAGCATCAATATGGGTATGATCATATCACCACAATCAACCAAGCTTTTGTATTTTAAAGATTGATTCTTGAACCCCATGGATGAAAGGAATCCGTGGATGAACACTACGCATACCTTAGAAGGAAGATTCTTGATGATTGATGGAGGAATTTCCTTGAAATCGGATCTTCAAGCTTAATTATGCAACCCTAGTTGTTTTTATCCTTCAGTGCTCTTGGATGATGAGCTTTGAGATGAAAATAGGGTTGTAATATGTTTAGAAGATATATATTTCATAGGGTTAAGTTTAGGGATGTGTTAGGAGTATTTAAAGACTTAATTACCTTTAAAATAACTCAAGACGGAGTGTTTTTGACACCTGGAATTTACTTAGGCGGCTCCCAAGTGATCTCCTATGCTTGGGTTGGGTGGAGCCTAACCAATCGCCTATGCTTGGGTTGGGTGGCGCCTAACCAATCGCCTATGCTTACTGTCTCTCACAAAAATGGGCATAACTTTTTGCTCGGGTATTGGATTACGGCAAAATTCGTATTGTTGAAAAGCTAATTCGATTTTCTACAATTTGGTGAGTATAAATAAGCTAAAATACCACATTATCATAGATTTATACTCATTCAAAGATGACCCTTCCAAAATCAAACACTAAAACTTGATGGATTCAAAAACTCTTAGGTTGTATTACCTTAAGTGACTCATATGAACATGCTTAATGCATCATAAGCTATCCTATCACTAGGATATTTATTGTTATTTATGTAATCAAGTATGAATCACTAGATAGGAGATTTCATTCATAGGGATACTTATTCACTTCCTAGCTTAGAAACATACGGGGTATTACAGTCTCAGTAGCGCAAGTCCAGAGTTATCAGTCCACTAATCAAATGAATAATGTTGAGGAGATGTTAAAACAAATTATAGTTGGTCAAGAATAGTTGGCTGTAGATATAAAGATCCAACAAGCGCCTACAACGAGTTTGGAGTTACAGTTAGGGCAGATCCAACAGGCACAAAATACTAGGCCTCAAGGTTGTCTACCAAGTGTTACAAAAAATCCTAAAAAATTAATGGCAATCACTTTAAAGAGTGGTAAGAAGCTGATTGAAGAACCTCTAAAGAAAACTAAGGAGGTAGATGCTGAGTTGATTCCCCCACTGGTATCTACCAAGTTGCTGAAAATTTGAGAAAGTCTGAGTACTCGAAAACAAAAGTTGCTGAACAGGTGAAGGAGATACCACCACCACTTTTCCCATAGAGGCTTATAAAAGAAAAGAAGGATGCATGCTTCAAGAATTTCTTTGACAGGTTCAGAAAGCTGCACATTAACTTACCTCTTTTAGATATTTTATAGTTAATTCCAAAGTATGCTAAGTACTTAAAGAATATTGTCTCTAATAAAATTAAGCTACAGGATGTGGAGGTAGTGGTACTCACTGAGGAGTGTAGCTCTGTAGCGACACAAAAGATGCCCAAAAAGATCAAAGACCCCAAGAAGTTCACTCTCCCCATTTAAATTAGGAATAGTGAGGTGGTCCAAACACTTAATGACTTTGGGGAAAGTATTAATTTGATGCCTCTCTTCTTGTTCAACACTTTGGGCTTCGGGTAGTCGAGACCGAGCTTTGTGTTATTGAAACTGGAAAATGGGATCATAGTCTGTCCTGAAAGAGTCATATAGGATGTTTTCATCAAGGTTGGTAAGTTTATTATTCCTGCTAACTTTATTGTTTTAGATTTTCAACTAGATGAAAGAGTACCAGTCATCTTAGGATGTCCATTTTTAATGATTGAAGGATTTTTGATAGATGTGAAAGAAAGCATGCTCACAATCAGGTTGGATGATGTAGAGGCGATTTTCAAAGAGTACAAACCACTTAACACAATATATATTATAAGGATTTATGTATAATTACTATGATTGAAAGGGATAAGAGTGCGGTGGTGGAGTCTATTTCACAAAAAACCTCTTAAAACATCCTCATTGAGCAGTCCAAGCATCCAATACCTAAGCCTAACATGATGCAAATTGATGATCCTACAAGGGAAAAAGTAGATAAAGATGTTGACCTTGATAGTTCACACTCAAAAGGCTAGAAATAAATAAGAAGATGGCATCCTAGTGTGAGAAAGAGGATGAAGGAATATGGTTGAGTCAGAGATTGGGTCCTGCCGCAATATTAAATCAGGAGCTGCTTGGGAGGCAACCCAAGTTAAGGTATGTTTTATATTTGGTATTTTTGTTTTTACTTCACTAGTTTTTGTTTTTGTTGAGTCACAGATTGACAGGAAGTTTGAGTACCGGAAACCTAAGCTAAGGAGCTTGACGAAGACTAAGGGTGGGGTCCCCGAATCCTCTTGATGTACAAAGATGCTACTAGCTAGGCCTAGATTCCTTAAAGAGTATTTCTATCTCTACATTTAAAGTATACTTTGGGGACAAATTAGATTTTAAGTGTAGGGAGGGAAAATTCCCATTTTTAGGACAATTTTAAATTTTTTTGTTAGGAATAAATGTGAGATGTTCTTGTTGGTGCTATATATGGCTAGATGATGCAAGTTTTTTTGGTTGGTAAAGAGCATGTTGATTTTGTGAATTACTACTTTTTAGACACCTAAGCTCTAGTTTATGACTCTTGTACATGTTGGGTTAATGTTGAATTCATGAAAATGTTTGGTTGAGAGTCTATGATGATCCTGCTTGAATCGAGCATGTGCCATATGCGTGTGAGATGTTTGTATATTCCTTGTTGTATGTAATTTCTAGAACTTTCCTGGTGTATGTTCAAAATAAAATAAAGAGTGTGGGTTTAAGAGATGATATAGGCATTTCTTTGATAGCCCAGTGTTATACCCTCTTTTTACCTACCCTTGTGCATAATCCTAGTTAAACTCTATTGGGCCTTTAGCTTTTTCTTTGGTAGTCCCATTTGTATCCCAATCCTTTCTTTGATTGACCTTAATTTGATCCAAATCTCCTAAGCACTTTTGTGAAAAATTAATTAAGTAAGGAGTTGGAAAGTTAAGTGGGAGAAAGGTGAAATTAAAGCCCCAAAGTGATAGTTATTAGTGTGTAAAAATTATTATAAGTTGTGGTTGGGAGTTGAGTAATGAAAATATTAAAAATTTGTTCAAATTGAATAAGTTATGAATAGAGAACACTCCCACCATGTGTATGTGAATGAACTTAATGAGATGGGGCAAAACAAATGAGGTGTGCAGGTAAAAGTGGTGAAAATTGGTTGTTGGAGGTGAATTGATTGTATAATGTGATATATTAAAGCACTTAGGGAATGTAGTTACTATTCTTGGCCAAAATAGTTCCTACCCATCCGTTAGATTACATTACAATCATGAAAGAGCTATTTGATCCAAATCTTAACATTATGATATTAGTTGAGTACTACACTAAGGGAAAGCCTATGGTTCATTATATGCAACTTGTGAATTCTTTGTAAGAGCGAGCGCAACTCGATTCTTGTACCCATTCTGTTACAAGTTACATTTATATGAGTGATTATGGGTAACTCTATTGTTGTGAGGGCACATGTTTGATGAATCTGGGTAATTTGTATGATCTCTTTTATTGAACAATATGTATGATTTTGCTAACTTGGTGAGTTAATTCTTGAGGTAGGATGTTTTGAAGTAATGTTCTTGAACTTTCAATTGTGTATGTAGCATGCTTAGTGCAGGAACTTACATTCTATATAGTCATTGTAGTACTAGATTGAGTGTCTTGCTTGTAGAATATGTGTAGAGTCTCCTCATCTTATGATGCTTAAATTAAAGAATTGTTCGAGGACGAACAAGGCTTTAAGTGTGGGGTGGTGAAGTTGGGTGTATTTATACACTTAGAGTCATTATCCTACATCATTTTGCATTGTTTTGAGGAAATTTCAAGTCATTTATGTGTTAACAATGATATAAATAAGCATCTAAGGGTTTAAGTATGAGAGTCCAGACGAGGAAACTAGTTTGACTAGCTTAATCCAGGTGTTGTTCAAGTCTATCGCAATGGATTCTAATGTGTGTAATAAGTTCCTAATGGTTTATATTGTGTAATTATGTGTGTAATAACTTTTTTATAATGTTCAAAGTGCAATTGGAGCAAGTCAAGAGCCAAAACACTAAACAAAGATCAAAGCGGGCAAGCCTAGTCTTAGCTCGAGTTTCTAGCTCATTGTTCTGAATGTTGTGTTTTGTGGAGCTCTAATCCATGGTGTTTAATGTTATAGGATGCTTGGTGACCTGATTTAGATTATATATAAGTGGAAAATCAAGTGTAAACAACACCATGAGGCTTGGTATGGAAGGAGAAAGGCTTGAGATAAGAGTAGACGTGAAATGGCAATTCGAGTGAGGGAAGGCAATGAGCAGGCGACGCCCCATCCATCCCGATGATATAAGCTAGGTGGAGCCCCATCCATCCTGGTGGATTAAGTCCCATGGCTCCCCAATAATTCCGGTTATCTAAAGGAGGCGCGCCCCTTCTATTCCCACAGGGCTAATTTCCCTCCTACTATATATATGACATATTAAACACATTCTATTTACTTTTTGACATCCTTGGGAGCTTGTGGAGGCTGCTTAACACGAAAATTAGGTTTTTTTAATCTTTACTTTATTTTTTTAATAGATTTAATAATGTACTCATTGAATTGGATCATGGTTATGTTGATTAGTGGCTAAACATCTCCTTTCCGGGGTTAAAGCCAAGAACATGATTACTTTCATTTTGAATTAAGTTTGTTTGAATTTCTTATCATCTTTAGATGTTTGTTTATCCTTTTTTTAAACTATTTTAAGGATTCACGACCTTTAAAATACATATATTGTCGACCTTGTTATCTCGGGAGGGGGAATAGGAAGATAGAACGTACGGATAATAAAGTAGGGTTCTTATTTTTTTATGAAAAATAAAATTTGAATTAGCGTCTAGGATATGGATATATCTAGAAGCCTTTCTTAGTTCTCACGTAGGATGATATCTTAATTCATCTAACTGAATTATTTTATCCCTGCTTAACGATGTAGTTGTAATTTCCAAGCAGGTAAAAGATTAGAGGTCGGGATACCACGTTCATATGATAAACCCTATGAATCAACAACCAAGATAAGAGATTTAACGAATGAAGTTCAATAGTGTAGTATGATTGTTTGTGGTGCTTTAACCCTGGGTTTCCATCCATTTATTGAAAACTTTTGTGGTTATGCTTGCACTAGATTGATCTTAATAGTGAACTAGAATTGGATAGTTGTTAGAACGAGTCTATGATGGATCGATATTAGGCTTTATTTAAGGCCACTATATTACTTGGTAGACCACGTACATTTGCATGGGTGCTATCAAGTTTTTGGCGCCATTGCTGGGGACTTGTAATTTGTCAACTATTTTATTTTTAGTTTTGCTTTTTAGATTTATTTGGTGCTTTACTCTTGGTCATGGGATTGATTTTGCGGGAAACTGGTTTACCGGAAATTGGGTGTGCGCTTGGGCACTGCCAATTTCCAATGTTTGATCTCAAAGGCTGAAGTAGTCACAAGCTCAACTGGTGACTAAGCTGGCCCAAATCTCTTTTGGATGCTGCTGAATATCTTTGGTATCCATCTCTGACTCTCCAATCCAATGTTGCGCTGAAACTCTAAGAACACGTTTTGATGTCTCGTATGCGTATGTCAACAATGTCGCATCATCCTTTTGGGATAGAATAAAGTCCAAGAATGTGTTCAAGGTTCATAGGAAATGTGAACATACGATAAGGAGTCAAGTAGTGAATTCCTAAAATGTCATTGTAGCCTCTCAAGATCGGTTATGGACGTCTCCACACCCATCCACAGGACTCAACTAACACTTAGCTCTTGTACTAATAAACCGATTAAACTTAGGATCTGATACCAATTTTTCATGGTACAATTTCTCAGGTCATGATGATGCCTATTATAACCCACCAGTAGGCAAGCCAACCCATAGTCCGGAACTATAAGAAACAGACTACTCAGTCAATATAAGGAAAATAATGCAGAATATATAGAGTAAAGACTAATACATAAGAACATCCCAAAACTTGGTCGTATCAGTACAAAGAGCTTCTAATATATTTAGAGTGAAAAAGTGAAATGTTAAGGAGAAATAATTTGATACAACTTATCTCTGATTACAACATGGAGATTAGTCCAATACATAAGAGAAAGATAAGTAATACTGTGAATGTTAGGAGCTCGCCCTAAGTCTCTGAACCACGGCTACTCTGCATGATGCACACATCAATGGAGATAACCTATACTATAATCACCAGGCTGAAGAAGTGTAGTATGAGTACCAAATGAATGGTACTCAGTAGGCCACTGCCAATTAAACTCCAAAGATAAAAGCAAATATATAAAACATATAAACAAAATGGAAACTACACCCAAGAGTATAGAAATCATATGACAAGTCAATGAGATAATAAGGAACAACTATCCTATTCATGTCTAGAAGTCTAACATAATATGACTAAGAAAGTATCAGAGAGAACTATCCTATTCCAGCTGTAATCAATAGATGTCAATGTTATACCGTATATCTCAGGCCAATATACGAATGAAGAGTGAAAGAAAGATATATAGAGCTATACAAGGTCAAAACATGAATATACAATATGAACAAGAAAAAGAAGGGATATACGGTAGTGCCATAACTTTATATAGCTAGATGTATATATATACATATAAACATGAGGTCATCTCAAGAATAACCTAGATCATCATATCCTTATTCTAAGACCTCATTATAATACCATAAGGATCTAAGGCTATCATGCTCAGGGTTATAATCTACATAGATAGACATGATATAATCATGCATAATAATGGAATCATATGATTAAAGATGCCGAAAACATACCTCAAATCTCGATGCCCAATCAATGGCCAATCTGTCATAAGCTAGCCATAATAATGATCATAATAATAATAATAACAATATTAATAACAACATAAATAACCGGCTAATCCGGACAACCATATACCTAATCAAGCCTATGAGTACCCCCACCACCCTAGACTCAGAAGGTTCAATCAACATACAACAACACAAGGCATATTCTTCACCCATATTTATGCAACCATTCTATACCGACTGATAGACATAGATGCATAATAGTGATAGATGATGTACATGCATGAATGAATACAAGGTACACAATCAATATCAGAACTCAGCATAACTGTCAACATCAAGACTATCATCATCGTAATCAACTTTCGTCCTTCCCGGGTATCAATACATCATAATAGCATCCTCTGTCCTTGCCAAATATCAATGTTTCATAATAGCATCCTCCAGATTTTTTGGGTATGAATATATCATAATGGCTTCCTTCGGCCTTACCGAGTAACAATATATCATAATAGCATCCTACGGCCTTTCCGAGTATCAATATATCATAATAGAATCCTCTGGCTTTGTCTGGTATCAATATATACTAAAATCCTCTGGCCTTGGCGATTATCAAAATAACATAATAGCATCCTTAGACCTTCCGGGATATCAATATATCATAATAGCATCCTTCGTCCTTGCAGGGTATCAATATATCGTAGTGGCATCCTCCGTTCTTGTCGTTTATCAATATATCATAATGGCATCCCCCATTATTGTCGAGTATCAATATATCATAATAGCATTCTCTGGCCTTGCCAGCTATCAATATATCATAATATCCTCTAACCTTGCCGAGTATCTATATAATAGCATTCTCCGTCCTTGCCGGGTATCAATATATCGTAATAGCTATTATAGGATAACATATACTACAATACTCATGAATATAATCATATCACCACAAACTATCTATCTAGACAATAATTCCCAACTACTCATTATTAGCTAACCAACACTATTTACAGTGAAACCACTAGTTCGTCAGTCTTCACATGACCTCTAGTTATTCGTCTAAACATTATCATGATTCAAGGGATAGCAGCAAACCATTATTTATTAGATATCCGATGTCTACCATATAAGCAAGGCTCATATTTGGATCATAATCGCCATTTATCCAGTATTCCATATTATTACTAATCATCATATAACCGTTAACCATTATTAGACAACACATAACCTCTTATCTTCTAAGTTTTTTTATCAACTGACATCATTCATAAACTAACCTTTGTTAACCAACTAATCCTCATTTAGCTTTTCATTAATCGACCATTTAGCAATTATTCATTGTTATTAACTAGACACCTCTTACTACTAACACCACTTATTATCTAGCCTCGTTAATATACAACTCTTTATTTAGCAGCTTATTGACATTATAAACTTAGGCATCAATATGACCAATCTTTGCCTGTGCTAAACCCGACATCATCATTAGCCACATAAGAACTATCTCTAACTACCATATTTCAACTAAGCAATAATCGTTAACAATAACATTTGATTTCGTACCAAATGCCGCCATGGATTGATGCAAGAGATACATGTTCTCCCCTATTAAAGTCACCCTATATAAGATAGTTGGAAGCATTGCTTCAACACCATTGTATCCGGCACGCTGTTCTTCCTTTATTACATTATGAGACCTATCAAACTAATAAAAAGAACTATGTCTTTTTTTACTAAATTCTAAATTAACTCAATATACCAAATTATTCCTCGACAACGATGTCATTTTTTATAATTCTCAACTTACACATCAAATTAAGTGCAAGACGATCGTTGTCCATATAGCCACATGAGTCGGGGATAAATCCATGAGGAACAATATGAATAGTGATTGAGCAAGTTCAAAATGAAAGTTAATTGCTAAATTCAAAGGTGGGATACAAATATTTTGTGTTTATTTTAATGTTTTCGAAAGAATGACAATTTTTAGTCTTTTAGAATACTAACTCGATGCTAAGAATAATTAGGGTGTAATCAATTAGGAGCGGATCTTAGGGTTATACCATTCTAGGTGTGAATTCATACATGGATAAATGAGAATTTATCCAAAATTTGCTAGGAGTCATGGGTAGGATAGATTTAAGGTGTTAGTCTTAGTCTTTTAACAAAACACTAAATTTCAGTCATGGATTCTTTCAAATACCACATGAGAGTGACAAAATTATCAATCCAATATCTCATTCTAGCATCCTTATTTCTATGATAATGCTTATGAACATAGAAAATCCATACAACATCCCTATTTTTAAGATAATGCCATGGGATAAGCTAATTCAAAGTATAGTTCACAATTACTCGTCACCTATACCCTTTTTTCAAGGATGTTATGGGATCCAAGTCAATTGGGATAGAAAAACCCACAACAAATATCTATTAGGTAGACAAATAAACAACACCTATGCATAAATCACAACCGATCCAAGCATAATTCCAAGAGAAAGAACTAGCTACTCAAGAAGATAGAAAGTAAAGATATACGAAAATTTCCACCAAATTGATCCATAAAAGATAAAGAGAATGCAAATCCAAATTTTAAATTTCAATACATCTTCAATGGAATTTGCTAATCCTTAAACAACACCCATGCATAAATCACAACCTATCCAAGCATAACTCCAAGAGAAAGAACTAGCTACTCATGAAGATAGAAAGTAAAGATATATAAAAATTTCCACCAAATTGATCCATAAAAGATAAAGAATTCAAATCCAAATTTTAAATTTCAATACATCTTCAATGGAAATTGCTAATCCTTAACTTAGGAATTACTCGAATGTTTTCATAGCTCAAGAGTAGTACAATAGTGTTCATTGAAGATGATAAATTGATAATGGGAAAAAATATGGATTATAATGAGTTAAACACCCTTATTTAAGCCCCAATTCTACATTAGCCAAATATTACAAAATTGCCACTTTGCATTTATGCAAATTCTAATTTTTCCCTTGAAACTTTTCCACCCCATCGCGATCGCTATCTCTTGACCACATTAGCGACTCCCGCATTCACGATGGTCACCTCGTAATTGCCAAGGTTTGAATTGACCTCATATCGTGATTGCGACCCTTAGGCCACGATTGGGGTAACTGAGGATTGATTATTTGGCCTGATTTCTAGCATATGACTCTTTTGTTTCACATTTCTTCTCTTTCACCTTTTCCTCAACACATTTTTTTCAAGTTTCCTTGATCATCTTCCTATTTAGACTTTTACCTACACCAATGAGCATAAAGTAAGAAATTAACAACAAATCAACGAAAAAGCATGATAATTTGGCTTAAAAGGTGCTAGTAAGTTGTCAAATTTATGACTTATAAAAACCCCCAAACTCAAACTATTGCTTGTCCTCAAACTATTCCCCTACCTTTTTATTAGCATTTACCAAACAATTTAAAGACACCATTTTTCTTTATTCATTTCTTTGACTTTTTCAAGAGACTTTAATACTTTAAGCTCTTATTAGCCCCCAATTTGTTTTATTTCTCTTCATATTTTATGGGCTAGACTATACAACTATACCATCAAGTATGTCTTTTGTCTCTTAGGCACATGATCTAACAAACTTACGTACACATTTCTTGGCTCATCTTAAAACATCATATTCATCCCCCTAAACTTGGTGTTTGAACCACCCTTACATTATTCTCCCAACCACACAAATCCTCCCAAACTTAGGCTTTCACCTATAATTCACTACTTAGGATCATGCAATGCATCAGAGAAGGTTAAGTGCCAAAATAAAGATTTTTAAAAGGATTTAGATGTTATAGCATGGTTATGTCTACAATAAGAATGAAAGATGGGCAAAAAGGATCAAATGGGTTAACTAGTAAACAATGTTAAGGTGAAAATTTGGCTATATGATAGGTTAAAAATGACATTGGGTCATCCTCCAAACTAAGCTTTCCTAGAATTTTGCTTTGAATACACTCGAGACAAGTTCAAGACTACACATATGTAAAAGACTTATTAAAAAATCTCACCACACATGGCATCGTACTCATAGAGCAAAAGGTTAGCCCTCCAACAAATTTGAGTAATTTGAGCTTCATAAGTTACTCCTAGTCAAAAACTCATCCTTGTAAAGAGAGATCCAAAAATTAAATTTAATGGTCTCACTCAAAAGAAAGCTCAAAAACATCCTTGATATTTTTCAAAAAGAAAACTATGGTTTTTGTTTTTTCTCAAAATCATTCCATTTCTTGCCAATGACATTTTGAAAGTATTTTTTTGAACTCTTGCCTCTTCCTAAACAATTAAAGGAAAACTTAGGTTAATGCAAGGTAACATTATCATTATACTTCATGGGATTCTTTCCTCACAACTTCACATATCATCCTTTTAGTTCATAAAACACTGATGGAACCAATAGAAACACAAACAACCCTATACCCTTAAGAATGGTGTCACCCAATCTATCATAGGGCAAGGCAACCATTCATGTTTCTCGGGTTACTTAGAATTCACCCGGGGATGCTATGATAAGCATATTAATCGATCAAACCATGGATGCAACATTCGTTAACAATTTCAACCAAAGACCACCGATTATCAAATATTTAAGACTAATAGGACACAAAACTATGCTTCAAAAATGATCACATAGCTCCCCAAGAAAATTCATATTAACCTTTACAAGCACATAAGTCGTTCCTATCTTATCAACATTTTAACAAACATGTGGTGTGCATGAAAGGTAAGAGCCTGAAAATAGAATGACAATACATGTGAGCAAGATCGATGCATTAATTCATCACCAAACAGACCATATGAAATCATATTAACCAAATTAGATCACCCACCACTCAACTAAGCAAACAACTACAAGTGGGTGTTTCGTTGAACACATTGTGTGCACTAGTGTATAGAAGTGAAAAAAAATTCAATTGGACATGTAAAACAAGGCAAATATTCAAAAAAAATTCATCCCAAAAATCACATTCTACTAAATCAAGCTCAAATAAAATAAATTTAAACCTAAAAGAAACCATTGGATGTAATCACTATTCATACTTTAAAGAAAATTTAACTAAGGTTTATACCTTGTGAGCTTATTTAAGAGAGAAAAATGATGAAATGAAAGTTTAATATACTTATCCGGGGTTTCATTCTTGAGATACCCTTTCCAACTTATGCTATCACCTGCAAAAATCCAAAAAACAAGCTAAAAATTGAATCAACTATGTTACAAAACATCAAGAAAAAATTCCTTGGATTGCCTCCCAAGAAGCACCTTAGTTAAATTTGTGGCACGACATCTTTTGACTGTCACTTATGTCTCTATTTAGAATATTTGAATCATCGGCCCAACTTTAGATCAATATATCTTTGAGGTGCTTTGGGTAAAAGTAAGGGTATAACGATACATTTTCTATCTCCCCACTTTAAAGACTTGAACCTTTTACCCAACTTCATATCAATTTTTGAATAGGCTCATTAGGTATCAATGAAAGCATAAAAAAACCACTCGTCAAACATTGGATTTTGCACTTATTGGTCTTTAATTGAGGGACATCATTTTTCCCATTCAGAATGACAAACTCCAAAATGTAAGAATTTTGTTCCTCATCTCCAAGGTTCATCATTTTCTTTGGTTGTTCAACTTCCACCACATCCACCAAGCATAATATCAAAAAAGTGGTTGGAATGAGGTCGTCTTTCCAATTTTAGAGTCACATTATTCTTGACATTCTCACTCCAAAATGAACTACAATCTTCACAAAGGATTTTCTAGGATTTTTTTTAACTCTAGTATCGTTTCTTTAATTTTGGCATTCATTATTATTTTAGAGTTGGTTGGTTGACAAATCACCAAGCATTATTCAACATCAAGCCCAATCTCATTTTGAATACTGGGCATATTCATGGAACTTGAAAGATCAGCCTCTTTATCTACTTTTTTTAACTTTCCTTACCAAATGCCGCCAAAGATTGATGTAAGAGATGCATATTCTTCCTCATTGTAGTCATTGAATCCAAGATAGTTAGCAACATTACTTTAACACCACTTTATCCAGCACGTTGTTCTTTTTTTCACATTATCAAACCTATCAACTCATAAGAAGAACTAGAACTTTTGTTAGCATAATTAAAGGAGGGGGCATGTGGATAATCACCCAATATCCATCTCGACCACCACATAAAGAATAATCATACTCCTAATAGGATTGAGATAGTGCGCACGCCTCTTTTTGGGGATCATAGCTATAATTTTTTCAAAAGTGGGGTCTACCATAATATGAACATGGATCATCAAGATAAGATTTGCAACCATCAAACTCATGTTCATTCCAAGATGTCATAGTGATAAGTAAACAAAAATAAAAATCTACCTAGCACAAGAAACAAAAGAAAATCACAAACAAATATTCACAAGTTTGAATCTAAGCAAGTAAGCTAAAATTTCAAACTAACTCAATACACCAAATTGTTCCCCCGCAACGGCGCCATTTTATATAACACTCAACTTACCTATATAATTAAGTGCAGGGAGATCGTTATCAATATATACCTAATATGAGTCAGATTTTAATACATGAGCACAATGTGAATGGTAATTGATAAAGTTCAAAATGAAAGTTACTTGCTAAATTCAAAGCCGTGATACAAATATTTTAGGATTTTTTAAACGTTTTCAAAAGTATAACAATTTTTAGGCTTCTAGAATACTAACTCGATGCTAAGGATAATTAGACTGTAATCAATTAGAAGCAGATCTTGAGTTTATTCCATTCTAGGTGTGAATTCATACATGGACAATTGAGAATTTATCCAAATTTAGCTAGGAATAGTAGGTAGGATAGATTTAAGGTATTTATGTTAGTCTTTCAACAAAACACTAAATTTCTCTCATCGATTCTTTCAAATACCTCTTGAGCGTGATAAAATCATCAATCCAACAGCTCATACTAGCAACCTTATTTCTAAGATGATGCTTATGAACATAGCAAATCCACAGAACATCCCTATTTCTAAGATAATGACATGAGGGAAACTAATTTAAAGTGTAGTTCACTATTACTCATCACCCATACCCATCTTTTAAGGATGACATGGGATCCAACTCAATTGGGGTTTTCGCCCATAATTTTTATTTCAAACCTAGGGTAATACCAAAACCCACAATAAATAGCTAATTAGGTATATAAATATATAATGCACAAATAACAACATATCCAAGCATAACCCCTAGAGGAAGAAATAGCTACTCATGAAGATAGAAAGTAAAGATATATCAAATTTTTCACCAAATTGGTTCATGAAATATAAAGAGAACGCAAATCCAAACTTTAAATTTCAATAAATCTTCAATGAAAATTACTAATCCTTCACTTAGGAATTACTCTAATGTCTTCTTAGCTTAAGAATAGTACAATAGTATTTCCCAAAGATGATATATTGATGATGGGAAAAAAGATGGATTATAATGAGCTAAAACCTCTTATTTAAGCCTCAATTCTACATTTGCCAAACATTACAAAATTGCTACCTTGCTTTTAAGTAAATTCCAATTTTGCCTTCGAAACTTTTCCACCCTATCGTGATCGCCATCCCTTGACTGCATTCACGACTTCCTAATCACGGTGGCCGCCTCATAATTGACAAAGTTTTAATTAACCTCGGATCATGATCGCGACCCTCAGGTCATGATTGCGGTAACCGAGGGTCGATTCTTTTGCCTGATTTCCAACATTTGGCTCTTTTCTTTCATATTTATTTTATTTCACCTTTTCCTCAGCTTATTTTTATAAAGTTTCGTTGCTCATCTTTCCAGTTCAACTTTTACCTACACAAATAAGCATTAAGTATGAAATTAACAACAAATCAATGAAAAAAACATGATAATTTAGCCTTAAAACGTTCTAGTAAGTTGTCAAATTAATAAAATATCACCTTGACATTCCATACACGGCCCAACACCAATCTTTTATCCCCCTTATCCACAAAAAATGAACAACAATAATGTAACAACTAACAAACCCCTACACTTGAAGCCGCCACCTTAATTCCCATTCCAACCTTCAAAATTTTGATCCAACTCCAAATATTCCATCTCAGCAAGTGCTATTCTTGACAAATCATGCCTTGTACGAATTTCCTCTAACTATCCCATTTTTCCATTTTCTTTTAAGATTTTTCTTTTGATTTCCCTACGAATCCTAGCTATCAAGAAGTCTCCCAACATTTTCTATTTGAAATCTACCCCATTATTATATAATATGGATATTATGTGACATGTATATGTGCAAAATATAATTAATTAGAGATAATAGTTAGTATTCAAATTGAATTTAAACACCAAAAGTTGCTTGTTTAATTTGAATTTGAATACCTAAGGTAGTTTTCTAAATTGCCAACTTGAAGTTACTTGTACAATTTGGATTAGAATACCTAAGAAAGTTGGTCAAGTATCCAACTTGATGTCAAGCTTGGCAACCTTAGGGAGTAAGTTTGGTCGTCTATAAGTAGTCACCCTTTTGTACCTTTTTATTGATATATATATATATATATATATATATATATATATAAGTAGTAACAAAAGTACTAATAAAATTCTCTAAAGTTCCCTCATTTTTTTAAGTTTGGTATTGATATCTTGTCTTTATTTTATAACATGTTATCAGCACGAGTCTCTATCGTCTAAAAATTTGAAGGCTAAGAGAAGAAAATTGGATCAGCTAGTGCAGAAGGCAAGACCACAAGAAATATGCAATCATCATGCTTTGGATTTCATTTTTTTTTGTATTTATGATAAGTATATTATTAACTCATATTCTTTAATTAAGTTTGAAAAGAATATTGGTAATCTCAAAGTGGTGATGTTGCTATAGGCTTACATTTGAGATTATTATACTTTATCCTAATATGTTATTGACTGAGGGTGTGATGATAGATTTAAATCTCATGTCATTAAGAGGATAAGACATCGGGTTAAGAGTCTCGATGTATCATGATGATAAGATGTTGGTTTTATGTCCTATTGATTTTTGGCCTAAGACGCCTTTATATAGATGAGACATTGAGTTTGAATCTCAATGCATCATATTGATGATATAACAATGACTAATCCAAGATTTTTGTGAAAGTTATGAAATATTTTCAGTTGGCTATGCTTCATTTCCTAAAGTAAATGCAGTAAAAGTGCGTAATATGTTTGAAAAAAGACATGTGATTGAATTTATGAATATGAATATAGGCATGACAAGGACAAATCTTTTCTTTACATTATATGTATGCCTCAATTTTCTCATGAATGAGCAATATCTTGAAAGAAATTCTAAGCTATCATAATTTGATAGGCTAAAAACATCATTATATTTTATTCATGAGGAATGAGGATTTTGATTATCAAAATGATAGATCTATTCCCTAGGGTGAATATGATAGGAGTAACACCTCCATAAGAGGTAGAATAGTTGAGAAGAAATATTATGAAACATACTCTAAAATAGTAAACTTAAAAACTATTCATGTTTTAGTAAATCTAAAATTTACCAAGCAAAACTCATATGTCATGATAACTTAAAAGTTTACTAGTGTAAATAAGTTCATAAGTTGGCATGAATGGTTTTGCCATCCCTAAGATGTGAACATTAAATATTACACAACATCTATATTAAAAAACTAGAAGATTCTTCGAAGAACATTATGAGTTCTCAAATGATCCTTCAAAAGGTGAAGGTAATTTTCCCCACTAATGGACATGGTATGAAAGGTCACTCGACACGTGATTCTCGTGCGATCAAACTTGGTGTAAGTTTTATAAATTCTCCATCCAAATAAAGAAATATAAAGTAGTGGAACACTTGACCTTTCAAAGTGATGTTGAGGTTTGTCATCTAAACATAATAAATTGCACGGCGTGCGGATGAGATTCTAATGATAATTTAAGAAGCTTGTACGTATGATTATAGTTCATTCCTTAAAGAGAATAAGATTTGTGATAAGCATCATTGATGCTCGGCCATTTTTGAAATGAATGTTTCACGATAAGATAAAAATTATGAATAAGGGAATACTCAAGCATGGTTGGATAAATGTCACATTTAACCTCTATGGAAGGTTTGAGAAAAATAAAGAAAATTTTATTTTGATATAAACGGTCATTGATCGAGTACTTGTAGTATGCCATAAATATTTTGATATGCTTATTATGTATTACCAAAAGGTAAAAGCAAGAAACAAGTCCTGCCTATATAATATTTTAATATTATGGTCGTACTTATATGATTTTATTCTTGAAGGAAATGTTCACCATATGAATGGTGTGTGAAATATGTGTAGTACAGAAAATTACGTGAGAGATTTAAAAGAGCTAAAGTGTTACTATTTGGAGGAATGTAATTATTCATAATATTGAGATTATAGTAAGTCTCAAAAGAAACTTAGTAAGTTTCAAAAACATTGCCAAAAATAAATTATATTGAGACTATAAATAATGGAAAGATGTTATATCTTCATATTATTGCAATCGGGGCGGGTTATAAATATTTACGTAAAAGGTTATATGTCCTTTTTCTCTTATTTGTAAAACAAAAATATGAGCATGATGACAAAATCAAATGCAGTAATAAATTAAAAATCTACTGAAATAAATATCAGTTGGCATGATAGTTGACCATCCCAATTCAAATTTTCAAAACTAATTGAGAATTCATGTGGTTATATATTAAAAAAATAAAAGGCTCTTCACGAATTCTCTTGTGCTGCTTGTTCTTACAATGAACTAATCATTTTACCAGCTAATGTTGAAATTGTATTCCCTAACTTTTTCGAATGTATAAAAAGGTGAATATGGGCTTGTTCGCCTGCCATATGGACCGATTACTATTATATAGTTTAAAAGATGCAACTATGATATGGTTACATGTACTTTTCTATTATCTTGCAATTTAATTTTTGCAAAGTTGTTTGCTCTAATTATTAAATTAAGAGAACAGTTCCAAATAATAAATTATGTTGATAATGCTGGTTGCTTTAGTAGAAATTGTATACCTCCAATTCTAGCTAAATTATTGATTATGAGAATAAATCTCTCAAAAAAAATTGATATGAGATGTGTCATTTAAAATATAGCAGTATTCATATGCATCAAGACAACAAGGTTCCCCTATCATTATTGGTTCAAGGTCAAGAATCAAATAATTTTTATCTAAAAATTTAAATGTGCGACATATGATGCAATTGCTTTATCACAATGCACAAATGTGAATTCCAAGATAAGGTTGGGGGTAAATGTTAGACTTTCTACCATTAGGGGGAGAGTTGATTAACAGTTGAAAATTATGTATGAAATAAATTATCCAGATCCTCATAAAAAATATATATGTGAACTTAAAGTTCAAGAGATAATTCATTTGCAAAATATTAAAAACTAATTATCGGATGTGTTTGTTGAATCTAAATGATAATTCAATTGTAAAATGCTCCAATGAAAAGTTCATAAAAGGACAGAGTCTATGGCATGCCTGAAGCGTGATATACCAATTGATTTCAAAGATAAAACTCCTCAAAGAAGGAAAGGATCAAATGATCAATATGGTCATGATAATAAGGCAAGTGCTTTGAAAGAGCACTGGCATAACACTTCATAAAATCTTGACAAAGGTTTAGGTACCTGAATAGTAATGAATATGAGGAGATCTTCATAAGTTATGTCTTATTGAAACTGATATCAAACAATCATCGATGATTTCTTTAATATAAAATAGTGCTTAATATTATGAGTAATATCGAGGATCTTGAATACAAATCTTTAAAAAATATATGGATAGATAAATTATTATTCAAATAAAAATATGTAATTCAAGTAATTTGTTTCACTTGATAAGTGAATATTTGAACTCATAATCCAAAGACCAGTGATATAATGCCAGTGGAATACAAATGATATACTATGCGAAAAGTAAAATTCATAAAATATAAAGTATGACTTGTGCCTTGAGGCATAAATATTTCACAAAATTTCTGGCATTATTGTAGGAGAATTATTCTCCTTTGTTGGATGAAATGACGTCTGTTTCAGTTTGACAATATTGAAAAGCTTGAGTATGTATAATAATTTATTTTCATGTCTAGCTAGATGACAAAGGTTATAAGAAAATCATTAGAGGATTTAAAATGTTGTAAAGCGATTCCATTAAATACCCCAATGATTATAAAGATTGCTTAACTTGAAAACAGATCAATTTTAATCTCATGAAAATGATTATTAAGTACCATATTTTAGTACAGTTGGTGCTCTTATGAATTGCGGAGCATCATTATAAGAGTAAAGTGATGTTTTAATTGATACAAATATAATATGCGTTGTGCTTATTTTGATTATTCGAGGTTTTATCCCACATGGTTTTTTTTGGTAGGGTTTTTATAAAGGAGCTAAGAATGTGTATTATTGGATGTGTACTCAGAGTGCTTGACAATGAAATATTTGTCCAGTGATAAACATACGTTAAAAAGGTATTTATATGATCCACATAAAATTCAATATTAGATGGGCAATTTACTTATATATGGAGATACAACTACATCATGGCGTTCGGTGAATTATACAATAATTGTCACTTTCTTAAATTATGCTGAGATAATTGATATTCATAAAACAATCTGAGAATGTGTGTGGTTGAAATACATGATACATCTCATCTGAGAAAAATATGGTCTAGAATTTGATAAAGTGCTTATGATTTTATATGAAGATAATGTAGCATGCATAGCGCAATTAAAGGTAGGATTCATAAAAACAGATAGAACGAAGAACATTTCACCAAAACTTTTCTACATATATGAGATCCAGAAGAATAGTGATATCAACTTGCAATAGATTCGTTCAAGTGAAAATATTGCTGATTTATTCACCAAATCTCTATAAGATGCAACTTTTGAGAAGATGGTGTGCGAGATTTAAATGCAGAGAATTCAAGTCATTAAATTGAAGTTCCCTCAGGTGGAGTAAAATACGCGTTGTACTTTTTTTCTTAACAAAAGTTTTGTCTGAATTGGATTTTCTTAATAAGATTTTTAATGAGGCAACATAAAAGGTGTATTACAAGATGTGTGTACTCTTTTTCTAGTAAGGTTTTAATGAGATACATTATCTATTAATGGACCTCTACGAGGGAGTGTTATATAATATGGATATCATGTGACATATTTAAGTGTGAAATGTCATTAATAAAAGATAATAGTTAGTAGTCAAATTGAATTTGAACATCAAGAGTTACTTGTTCAATTTAGATTTGAATACCTAAGGTAGTTGTCCAAATTGCCAACTTGAAGTTACTTGTTTAATTTAGATTTGAATATATAAGATAGTTGGCCAAGTTGCCAAATTGATGTCAAGCTTGGCAACCATAGGGAGTAAATTTGGTGGTCTATAAGTAGCCACCCTTTTGTTTCTTTTTCTTGATATATATATATATATAAGTAGTAACAAAAGTACTACTAAAATTCTCTAAAGTTCTCTCATTTCTTTAAATTTGGTATTGATATTTTATCTTTATTTTATAACACCAACATCATTTTTAAAGGGAATTACAAATTCTACTTTATCCCACATCTGTGGAACAACCAAGGTTTTATTCGATTTCACTACTATATAAACCTCACTAATCCTTTGTTGTGGGAAATGGTGGGTCTCATGCATGAATTCCAATATAAGTAAGGGATTTTGATAGAGAAAGAACAGTTTTTCAATCCCAAAAAGAGCTATAGTTCTCTTTACTCTTCTAGGATTTTAAACTTCAGTCCCCAGCCTGGAGTTGTAAGAACTTTGGCTCAATTTATAGTTTTCTTTGTGGTTCTCTAATAATGAAAGAGGTGAAAGTCAAGATTTTCAACTCGTCGCCCCGGTTTGCTACTTAGAAAAATGTAATACTTCTCCCCTTTATGTTTCATATATGTTTTCTTAAATGTCAATTTTATTATGTTTACATTTGTGCAGTGAAATGTGGCTTTTTGTTTGAGCTGAAATTTTCTCTTTGTTTGGTTGTTTTATCTGCTCTATTATTTTCAGTCCAGTTGAGCAGATAATCACATAGTTACGTCTAAAATTTCATCGTTGTTTAAGGAAGATTAGTGTTAAAATTATTGTATTCAGATGTCTCAAGCATGTCTCGAACAAGTCGTCTTTGTTGAAATGTGCAACTGCTCTAGAGATGCCTTTTATTGCTTTGCCTTGAGGTATTTTAATTGAAAAATACTCTTTACTTATCTTTTAGTTTTAAAATTTCTTTGATGTATATCTTGTTTGAATCACTAGTTGATTAGTGAATTGTAAACCAGTAAATTCGATTAATTTGCCTTCTTAATAGCTTAGATTAGTTTAAGCTCCTTGTAAAAGTGTTGACATTGTGATTAACTGATTCATCTTCTTCTCGATTAAAAAATCTTCTTCTCGATTAAAAATTACCCTTCGAATGGTTTGACATGTATTACATAAAATAACTATATATGCTTCTTCAATGTTGTTCTATAAGCATGACTATTCTCTTTGAGCCTTCCTTAGTAAATTAAGAATGTATGTTCTCTATAACTGACATGAGGTTACATTTGATATAAGCTGCTCTAGTTTAATTAAATAGCTCAACATCTATATTTTCTGTTCACGTTCAATGATACATTTTTTTTCAAATCCTTTAAGAGATATTTTTGTGAAATTTTGATCCAGTATGTTTTCGGGAGTATGCGCTAATTAATTCTCATTTGGTTCAATTAATTCTATTGAGATGTATTGAATTGAGTTTGTATGATCGATAGAGGTTCAAACGATGACTGATTTACTCCGTTTAAAAGAGCCTGTCCTTCTACTACCTTAAAATCAAATTAATTCTTTCATTTGAAATTTGTTTTAACTATGTGATCTATCTTAAAATGTCTCCAGGTCCTTTATTTTTACTCAGTTGTATGTGTTGGAGATTCTGTGATGTCGGGTCTTAGTCTAGATGAAATATATTCTTCTTGCTAATATTAGGGATAATTAATCAACAATAGTTGCTTGATTTTTGTCGAACTGTGAAGATTAGTCCATCTTTCTATAATAAATTGAATAATCTATTTGTTTTCTTGACCTTCTATGGGTTTAAGCTTCCAAAATCTATCGTTAAGCATTGGTTTAACACCAATCTTGTGATCCTCTATTTGATGTCTCTTGTTTCACAAGTATGTTCATAAGTCATGAGTTAGGCAGTCCGAAAGAGTTGATGCCAATAGTGTCTCACACAATCTTGTGCTTCATATTTATTGTTGTGTTTGTTTATTGCTCTTGAGGATTTTTGTATTAAGATGTGACTTGTTTCTAGGTTTATAATGGATTGTCTCATAAATCCTTTGAGTTTCCACATGCAACTTATTCTTCAACCCATTACTCTGTTTTTTAATTCGTCATTTAAATAAGAGTAAATTTGTTTAGCTATTGATATTTTCTTTGATCTTTGCTGATCTATTTCTTGGAATAATCTGGTTCTAAATAATATTTTGAGGCTGTCCAAACTCAGCTGGTTGGTACAACCACCTATTAGCTTATATTAGTTCTTGAGCTAGTTTTAACTTCCAAGTTAGTAATAGTGTTTTTGACTTTGTGTTAATATAAATCTGGTATTAGTTATCTTTAATTTTTCTAAAAGCTTCTCTATTTTTAAATGGTCTTCTCATAATTAATCCAATCCAATCTAACTTCAAATATATATTCTACTGGTGTATTTTTTAAATAACTGGGCTCTGATACCATTTGAAGGGGTGCGGATAACTAACTTGGATAATAGATCTATTATATATGCTAAATGGATCTATTTTTCTTTGTGCGTGGATATTTCTTAACTTCTCTATATATTTCTATTTTAAATCTATTTGTGTTAGTTTTATCAATATTAATATCTTGGGGGTGATAAATATCCAATTAGATTATCTTTCGTAAGTTTTTCTAATAATATTATTTCATCCATATTTTATCTCCAATATTTTAAATATTCGTAGTTTATCATTTTATCCTGTAGTAATTGCAGAGTTACAGATTTCTGTATAATAATTTATCCTAATTGTACTATAATGTATATCTAATTCTAGATTTTCAATGTTATTTATTATCTTGTGTTGTTCTTCTCGCAGCGATTTTTTTAAATTATATAATCTATCACATTTACTTTTTCCTAAATTTTCTAAGGTTTCTTCTATCCATATTAATTTTTCTTTTAGATTCTCCATTATTTTTCTAATTCGGTTTCTATAATTAATTTCTTCATTTAAATTATCTTGATTTTCTCTAGTTTTTCTGATGTATTCTAACATCTCTTAATCTGAATTATATCCATCTGGGTAATTATCCAGGTATAACTGTGCTATCCAATTTATAGTTTCGATTTCATAGTCTAATACTTTTTCTAATAGTATTTTCTTAATATCTATAATTTCTATATCTCTAAGTATATATAAGATTAAGACTTTAAGATTATCTATCATTTAAAATTGACTAAATATTTTATTATAATATTTTGTAGTTGTTTGTTTTAGTCTTAGTAGTTCTTGCATATTTTTATTAAGAAATTCTATGTATTTTATATCTTTAGTTTCCATGTATTTGACTAAATTTACTTTCATATGTTTTTCTATTAACTGTATGTTTCTCATATATTTTTCCAAAAATTCTAGATATATGTAATTTATCATAGTAAGTATTTGTAAGAGTAGTTAGGTAGGTATGGTATGTAATTTATTCTAGTCATATAATATTTATCAAATGCTTTTTCTAATATTATTTTTCTTATATCTACTACTTTTATATCCTGAAGTACATACAAAATAAGTATTTTAAATTTGTCTACCATTACATCAAATAAATAATTATTCATTTTCATAAAATTGCTATTTTCAAAATATTCCCTTCAATCATGTACATAATAAAATATGGTCATCTTAGATTACTATATACGAGATTATTCTTAAATAACATGTTCTTCGGTCACTATTAGCATGGTAATTCGGATACTTTTCCCTTAAACAGCGCCTCTACTCTGGTTACTCCCCACCACAGCTTCTTGCCTCATTGGTTTCACCTTTAGGATGACATAGTTCTTAGGGATTTTTCTCCTTTTCCACTTTGCTAATAAACTTCTTAACATATTATTCTTCGAACAATTCTACTATAAAGTAACTAATATGAATTTATTTTATCATACCATGATTGTTGGGAATTATGAATTTAGCTATTCATAATCATAAATAAATATACCTGTTCGGGTAGGTTTGATATCTCTAAGGTTTGTTCCTCCATAGCTTTTTCCATTGAAATAAATCTGTTTTTTAATAACTAAGCAAAATATTTGTTGTGGACCGGAGAGAGTTTTTGCTTCAACACATGAAGGTTTGCTTTCTCTGCTGCCTTCTATGCCTCTATTTATAATCAGAGAATGAATAATTTACATGGTTCTAATGTTACAAAAGAAAAAAGGTTATCCTAATATGTCTTTACACGTTTTCTCTATACATTTGTCCTAAAAAGACAATAATGGTGAAAGCTAATAAATGAAACAAGAAAAAGTCAAAAAGGCTAAAGCTATTTACATGATTCACGTATATTTCAAAGTTAGCTTTTTCTTTTCTCCATATGTCGCTTTCTTCCTTTAATGCTTTGTCTAGTTTTGCTCCGTCTTCTTTTTATCTTTTGTTCGTATCTGTTGATTTTTTATCTTCTTTCCAGCTGGCATGCTTATCTTCTTGATTCTTTTATTCTAGGCGGACTTCTTGGATAATATTATCTTCTTCATTACATCTCGAACATTGATGGTTTGGATATTTGTGTCCAATTATCTTGCAATATCTTGTCAATAATCAGTCTGAAATAAATCATCTCTTAATTGCTCTTGCAGTAGATTGTTTTTCTGGGTTAAGTAATGTCATTATCCATTGCCTAACATCTTTCATATCTGCTTGTCATAGTTCTTTTGAATTTGAATAAATCATCTGATGATGTCTTGAATAATAGCTCCATATTGGATTTCCATTGGTATAATTATTTGTTAATTCTTGAATAATTGTAGCTAGTCCTATGAGTCGTTTGTTTGTGTAGAAATCAGGTATCTTAATTCTGGGTATCTCTGGCTGTTGCATAATATCTTCCGGTATAATCATATCTCTGGTTAATCCTATTTTTATGACTTGTATAACTGGTTTTATTTCGTCGTATAATATTTCTGCTGGTGCAGTATAACACTTTATAAAACAGATTTCCTTTGGTTATTCTTTTATAGGTGGTGAATATTTTATGTAATTCTTCCATAGCTGTTAGTTCTTCTCCATCTTGGGTATATATGGTATTTAATAATCCATAGTCAAAACAGGTTTTTATTAAGCTTGGGTTGGTTTTGGGTAGTGCAATTAGCTTGTTGTAACCTTGTAATTTTTGGGTTATATAGTTTGTGTTTGGTTCTTTGATATTTGTAGCTCTGGTGTTAAGGTTTAGGAAAGTTTGTACTCTGTAGATATTTTCTATGTATTTTTGGGCTGTATAGTTATAAACTTTTTTATCTTGGTTCAGACTATCTCGGTATGTGGTAATTTGTGGGGGTATGAACAAGGGGTCTTTTTGTGTTTTTGGTATAAATGGTTTCTCAAATATCTTATTCATATTCATGTTCTAATATCTTTGTCTACTAACTCCTCTACTTGTACCTGCAGAAGTAGATAGATAAGCGTTATGGATTTTATGGAGTGTCTCATCGTCTCCTTCTAGCTCTGAAACTTTAATGTCTTCCGACCGACATAGCTCTGCACACTGCTGAGTTAGCTGATTTGTAGCTATAGACTTCAGTTTACTTCATTAGTCTTTAGCTTTTCAATTTCATTACTCATACTGTCCACTTTCATTGAAAGCGTAGTTAGGGTGTTGAGTATTTTTTCTAGAGTATCCTCTTCTATTATATCAGTCTGTGTAGCTTTGTCTTGATATGTAATCTGCAATAACATTTTTGTTAGTACTAATTACTTCAATTATAAATGTGAAATTTAATATATTCAAGACTATTCTCCGAATCTCTTTTGTTGTAACTGAATTTTGTATTTTCTTTGTTAACCACCAGCGTACCTGTGTATTATCCGTTCGTACAATAAACTTGTTATATACAATATATGGCTTAAATGTTAACAAACATTTATATAATGAGCATAATTCTTTCCTATTTATTTCTCATTTTATTTCTGTTTCATTGAACGTACCTGAGTAGTATCTACAATGGTGTTCTAATTTTTCTGCTTCATATCGGTATTTAAGTACTCCTCCATAACTACATTCACTAGCATCTGCTTCTACTATATATATAAATTTTCTATTTTCATCTGGAAATTGTAGTTTTGGTAATTCTTTACAAAGTAATTTTATTTTCTGAACTTGTTTTTTTATCTTCTTCATTATAATTATATTCTACATCCTTTTTTAGTTTTTTCTGTAGTGGTTTTAAAGTTTCTGCTAATTTTGGAATATATTCTCTTACTTAATTTACTAATCCTAAAAATGATTGTAATTTTTTTTTTGTATCTAATTCTTCTTTCGAATTTATTATTTTTTGTACTATATGTTATTGCATTTTTACTCCACTCTTATCTTATTTGTATTCCTAAAAATTCTATCTGATTTTTCATGATTTCAGCTTTCTTTTCACTTAGACTTATTCTCGATTTTTCTATTATATTTATAAATTGTCCTAATAATTTTAAATGTTCTTCTTTAGTTTTTGTATATAATAATATATCATCTATATATACTATACAATTAGATATTTGTTTAAAATAACTATCCATGAAATGTTGATATCTGCCTAGTGCATTTTTATATCCAAATGGTAATACGTTCCATTCATAAAATCCTTGTGGTACCGTAAATGCGGTTAATTCTTTAGATTCTTATTTTATCTTTAAATGGTAAAATCCTGATTTACAATCGAATTTACTAAAATAATTATATCCCTGTATTTATCTTATTTTTAATATCTTATTTGGTATTGGATAATTATATGTCATAGTTTTTGCATTTAAATTTCTATAGTCAATAACCATTCTACTTTTTCCTCTTTTTTGTTCACTATGTTTATTTACTATAAATGCTGGACTATTATGTTTACTATTACTTTTTTGTATATATTTTTTTTCTAATAATTCATCTGTATACATTTTAAATTCTTTTAAATAGTCAAAATTATATGTTAATGGTTTCTGGGTTATTATGCTATTTTTATCTATTAATTCAATTTTTATAGTAGTTTTATGGATCTTCACTATATAATTGTTCTAATTTTTTCTTAATTATTTCTATCTTATTTATTGAAAATATAGTTATTTCTGTTTTATTTATCGAAAATACGACTAGTTCTATTGTATCTTTAGTATTTTTATATTTTCTAATTTTTGTGTAATTTTTTACTTCCTTTTATCCAATCAGTTTTCTTTCTTATTTTATTATTAACTCTTTTTGCTCTTACTTTCTGTTTACATGGTGTTGTAAACCACCAATCTATTCTAGTTATTATATGTGGGTATAATTTATCTAAAAATGGCATTCCTAAAAGTATATCTTTTGATGTTAGTTCACAATTATAAATTTCTTCTATTGTTAATATCTTATCCAATACTTGTATTTTTACATTCCTAGCTTTATAAGTAATTAAGCTTCCTTCATTATTAAATCATTTAACTATAATTGGTGTTTTTAATTTATCCCATTTGCTTTCTGGTAAGCAATTATATCTACATAGATTAGCTTCTGCTCATGTATCTATCATAGGCGTATAATATCTGCTGTAATATCCTTCTACTACTATCTTCATTAATACATATATTTTCATTTTATGTTAAGGCTCTTCTTAAGAATAATTTCTCTCTGTTATATGTTAAGGTTAATTGTGTATGTTCTATATTATATGGTTTTACTTGTTCTAGCCATTTTATTCCTAATATTATATCTACTTTTTGCATTTCTTCCTTTACTTCAAATTCTATTTTTATTTTTCTAATTCCTATTATTATTTCTTTTCTGCTATATTTTTACTATTTATTAAGCTTCTTGGTAGATCTGGGTATATATCATTATCATTTTTTATTTCTTCATTTTTTACTAGATATTTTGCAATATAATTTTCTTCTTGTCCTGTATTTAAGAGTATTAAATATCCTTTTTCATTTACCTTTCCTGTTATGTAATATTGGTTTAAATTATTTGTTGAATTTATTTCATAACTTGTTCTTTTTTATGAGCTTGATGATTCTGGTTTTTCATCAGCTATTGTGTACTTATTCTATCATTTATTATTTCTAAATTTTCTTTTATATCTATGTCTCTATAGCTATAATCATTATAATCTATTGTTTTTACAATTTGTTCGAATGGACTTTCTATTCGTATTTTGTTAATCTTATTTTTTCCTGTTATTTTATGTTTTGCTGTTAGTACATATAAATTTTTGCATCTTGCTATAAATATTTTACTTCCTGGGGTTAATTCTATTCCTGATATTTTCCAATATAATACTAATGATTTATCTATATTTTTATCTGTTACCGCTACTGAATAATTTGCACTTATTATAAATTTAAATTTTTGGTATATTAAATTTCCTTTTATGGAAGTTATTATGCTTTTTTCTATAGGTTTTATAATTCTATCATCTGCTAAATATAATTCTATTGGTGTATCTATTACTTCTCTAAAACATGCTTTTATTAATATCTCTGTACCTCCAAGGTGTACATATTTTATTGGGTCTCTACTTTTTATATCGTTTATCTCTTTATTAATTATTCTTTTTGTTACTAGTGGTATACTAGCTTTACCTTTTGCATATCTACAGTCTATTACATGTTCCTTTTGGCTTACTACATAATATTCTTCTTTTTTCTTAGTAAATAGATTTCTTATTGTTGGTATTTTAAATATTTTTTCTACACTTAAGTCTAATTCTTTTCCTTTTATTTCATCAGATATGTTGCTGTCAAATATTATTTTTTGGTTTGTTCCTTCATCATTTAAATATTCTTCCTTTGTTATTATTTTTATATCCTCTTCAGTCATTTGATTCATCTATTTCACTATCTATTTCATTATCTGTTTCATTTTCTGAAATTTCATATATACTATCTTCACTTTCTAATTCATAATCTATATAATCTATTTGCATATATTCTGTATTTTCTATTTTTATTTCTGATATTTATTTATTTTTTAGATTTTTAGGTAATTTACAATCTCTAGCTAAATGTCCTAATTTTTCACAATTATAACAAATATATTCTTTTATAGATTTCTTTTTTCTATATGGTCTTTTGTATTTCTAATTTTTTACATAATATCTTTTTCTTGGTTTCTTGTATTTATATTTTGATTTTTTATATTTCTTATATTTCTTATGTCTTTTTCTTTTCTCATAATATCTTTCTTCACATCCAAATTGGGGTGCTATTTTATCTTTGCAACATGTTAAATTTCTTATCAATGTTTTTTCCATTTTTAATTCTTCTATATATTTTTCACATAAGTTTCTATACCATTGTTGTAAAAATTTTATTCTTGCTCCTAGAGTATCTACTATTTTTGCTTCTTCCCAACTTTTTTTTATTTTTGAACTAAATGGTTCGGGTAATTTATTAAAATATAATTTTCTTATTTATTTACTTTCTTCTATATTATATGCTCCTTTATAATAATATTCTTTAAATGCGCAATTTATTCATCTATATAACCCATATTATTGCTAATTTTGGCATTAAATTCCTTATTGTATTTTTTCTTCATTTTGTTCTTCTTCTATTGTTTCCATACTACCAAATTCATCTTTTATAGCTGTTTCATATTTTTTTAATAATTCTATAGGTGTTAGTTTAATTGTTGTTGATGATGTTCCTTCTGTAGGTTTGTTAGTTCTTAATACCTTTTTACTATTTTCAGTTAAATTTGAGAACCATAATTTCACTGTTCCTATTAGTGTTCTTTCTATATATTCTGGTGCATCTGTTATGTTTATATTATTATCTAATAATTGTTTTGTCATATATCCTATCCATAATTGTATTGTTTTTTCTGTATCTATTACACAGTCTAAGTCTAAAAAGTTATAATTTTAATTAGCTATTTGTTTTGGTGTCCATTTGTCATATTCATTCTTTAGATTATATCTTTTAAACTTATTCTTATAATATGTAGGTTTTCTTATTTATGATGTTCTAGGTATTATATTTTCATCTTCTTTTTTATCAAGAGTATTTATTTCTGTGTTAATATTTTCTAAGTTTTCTTCATTAATTACTTCTTGTTTTTCATTGATTTCTAAATTTTTTGTATTTGTTAATATTTCTGTATATGTTTCAGTATCTTTTGAATCATAATTATCTGTCTCTTCAACATCTATATTATTTATTTCTAATTCCTTGTTTTTTTTATTTCTTTATTGTTTATTTCTAATTTTTCTTTAAATTGATTTATCTCGTTTAGTAATTTTTGTTCTTTATCTTTTTCTTCCTTTTTCTTTTGTCTTTGTTCATAAAAATCTTTTAACATTTGTAGTTCTTTTTATAATTCAGCAAGCCTATCATTTTTAGTTTCTTCTATTTTTTGTATTTCTTCTGTAGTTTGTTGTTTTATTTTTTCTATTTCCTTTTTCCTATCTATTTCTTCCTTTTCTCTTTCTATTCTTACCATAGCTGTCAATTTATCTTCTAATTTTAATTCTTCTTTTTCTAACATTAGATATAAATGTTCACCTATTTTCTTGTATCTTCTTCCTAGATTAGAAAATACTATTTTTATTTTTAATCCTTCGTGATTTTCATATATTTTTTCATCTATTATAAATTCTTCTTTGTTCATTTTATTATAAATAGTTCATGTTGGTATATATATTCTAAACTATCTATTTGTGATTCTAATTTTGATATTTCATCTTTTTGTGTATTTATTGAGTTTTCACTAACTCCGGCAAATATATTATAATGTAGTCTTTCTATTCTTATTTTTAATTCTTTACGTTTTTCAGAAATAATTTATTTTAGTTCTTTGTATTTTTGTACTTTATTCATTTAAACCATATTTATAATATTTTGGTGGATATCTAAATATGATTTTATCATAATTAGGTGGTATGTGTCCCATTCTTCTAGATTTTAAATGGATTATTAATTTTGCTTCAATACTAGATATTAAGGTACTTAGGTAGGCTAATGTTTGTGGGTTTTCTTTTGTTTTATTTAGACTTATATATTCTGAATAATTACTAATTAAAGATTCTTTAATTTTTCTAAAAGCTTCTCTATTTTTAAAAGGTCTTCTCATAATTAATCCAATCCAATCTAACTTCAAACATATATTCTACTGGTGTATTTTTTAAATAACTGGGCTCTGATACCATTTGGAGAGGGTGCGGATAATTAACTTGGATAATAGATACCTTCAGTTTACTGATCCTTACCCCTTTCTTTTTTTTACCTGTGGAATCGTAATGAGTCTATTTGAACTCCCCATTTCCTTGAATTTGATATAATTGAGTCAAACCTCCTTCAAATTAGTGAAAGGAAAGCTAAAATGTAGAAACAAGTATCTAGAAATTCGTAGGCCAAAGGACTGGAGTTTTAAACTTGGCAGATCAACAAAATGGGAGTTGGGCTTGCACGCCCAAATAATTTTTAACTCTTTTTCCTCACCTCTATTTCATTTTTTGATATTTGTAATACTTAATTTGTTGTGAATATTAATCCTTATTTTATTAGACTATATGAATCCCTCAGAGTTACTTTAAAATTATTTTATTAAGTTTAGATTATTATTTCTTCCATATCGTTGCCTTGCAAGTACTTATCAAGGTTCGTTTTAATTTGGGAAAATTTTAGCTTTCAAGAATGACTTACGAACCCTCTATGTTCTTTCATAGTAATTATAAAGTTTTTGAATCCATGTTTATGGGTTTGAACTAACCATTTTATTCAAAATCTCAACTCGTATAAATAGTTCAAGTTAGAATCATATTGGAACTTTGACATTTAGTTTATTTCATTTCTTTGGAAAAAACAGATAGAGTTTTTAGGAATACAAATAGATAAAAGTGGAGTAAAAATGCAACAACATATAGTACAAAAAATAATAAATTCAAAAGAAGAATTAGATACAACGAAGAAATTACAAACATTTTTAGGATTAGTAAACCAAGTAAGAGAATATATACCAAAATTAGCAGAAAACCTAAAGTCTTTACAGAAAAAAATTTAAAAAGGGCATAGAATATAATTACAACGAAGAAGATAAAAAACAAGTCCAGAAAATAAAAATACTTTGTAAAGAATTACAAAAATTACAATTCCCAGACGAAAATAAAAAATTTATATATATAGAAGAAGCAGATGCTAGTGAATATAGTTATGGAGGAGTACTTAAATATAGATATGAAGAAGAAAAATTAGAACATCATTGTAGATACTACTCAGGTACGTTTAATGAAACAGAAATAAAATGGGATATAAATAGAAAAGAATTATGTTCATTATATAAATGTTTATTAGGATTTGAGCCATATATTGTATATAATAAATTTATTGTACGGACAGATAATACACAGGTACGTTGGTGGTTAACAAAGAAAATACAAAATTCAGTTACAACAAAAGAGATTCGGAGAATGGTATTAAATATATTAAATTTTACATTTACAATTGAAGTAATTAGTACTAACAAAAATGTTATTGCAGATTACATATCAAGACAAAGCTACACAGACTGATATAATAGAAGATGAGGCTTTAGAAAAAAATACTCAAAACCCTAACTACGCTTTCAATGAAAGTGGACAGTATGGGTAACGAAATAGAAAAGCTAAAGACTAATGAAGTGAAACTGAAGTCTAAAGCTATGAATCAGCTAACTCAACAGTGTGCAGAGTTATTTCGCTCAGAAGACATTAAATTCCAGAGCTAATTAAAAGTTCTCTTTCAAAGGTACCTTTGTTTAAATGATTTTCTTAATTTCCTAAAATTAAGTGACTCTCTAAATTATTGTTTTAAAAATAAGTCAAATAGACCTTTTTCATCACGAAGTTATGAACTTTTTGACTTTTTCAAAACACGATCATAATAAGGTGGGTTCATCCTAAGGAACTCACTCCTAATAGTGTCTGGAACACTTTGAGGAGCTGCAGGTGTTTCTCCTTGACTATTAACTCAGGCTGTCATAGCCTAAGCAAGAATTTGGATCATATTGCAAAATTCATTAGCGTTGATATCAACCTGAAGTAGAACTGGCAACACCTAAGGGATTTCTTTCATAGCCTATCATGGGCGTCCTACGGCTCTACAAAGAGGCATAATATAAAATACATGCAAAATTAGAGTTAGAAAAAACTTACAGAGGTAAACTCTTAGGAAAAACTTACAGAGGTAAACTCTACCACACGAACCTAAAGCATGGAAGAAAGGAGAGTATTTCCTAAACGCTCTGTAGCCTCCCTGTTATATGATGTACTTCTCATACATAAAAAGTGATTCTACTAAATGCGGCTTTCAAACATCCGAGGACACTTAAACCTAGTGCTCTGATACTAAGTTTATCATGACCTGAGACTACCCAAAGTCGAGACATAGTTCTTGAAATCATAAGTGACTCTAAACTAACCTTTGTCATAGCATACTAAGCATCATATGAGAGATTTAAATGAAAGTTGTAATGAGATCATGAAATAAGTTTTAAAATATTTTAATGAATAGTTTGAATGAACAAGTACCAATCCCAGAAGGCTAATATAAATCATAATCCAATTTTTGAAAAACTTTAAACTAAATAACATAATCTGTTGGGACAAGGCCCCTGTAATGACCCTCCAGGTAATTTTCTATATTTTCACTCACTTTTTTCATTTAGAGCTTTCCTATAGCTACACCAAATCATTTATGAATTGCTAGAATTGATAGTTTGATTATTGAATAATTCATTTGGATTAGAGCCAATTTTTTGTTTTAAAGCTTTCGCTGGTTCAAATTGATTATCGAGCAAAAACTTTTGCTAGAAAACTTTGTATGCCTATTTTGACAGTTTCAATAGCTTCAAAACATAGATTTTAGGTTAGGTATACCCTTTGTTTGGGTCCCAAGACTCTCAGACTCATTTCAGATTGTTGGTCAGAAGTTAAGAAAAATGTTAAGTGAGTGTGAGATCCACTTTTCATTGAAATAACCTCTAATGGAAATTTCGAATGTGCCATTGAGTTTGAAACATCAAATTTGATAGGATAGCATAGTCCATTTGTATATATGATATTTTGGATGAATCTTGAGGGGTTAACAGAGACTTGAAATTTCTCTAAGTCTCAACTAGTATTGGTGCATCTATTAAGAGATTTGACAAACCCCAGTAAGTATCGCTTAAGATACTCATTTTGTCTCTTAAGCGAATGACTTAGCAGTGGTAGGGCTATCGCGTACGTAATATTAGTGTCGCGTATGCAACATTAGCCCAAGCAGCCAAATATTGCATAAGAGATCTACTGATCGCGTAAGAAACCAGTGTGCCAGAGATGAAGTATCGCTTAGGCGGCCCAAAGTTTGCTTAAGAGATACCCGTGTACTTGGAAATGGTATAAATACTTACTTAGCCAATTTTTCATCATTTTCATCTATTCTCTAGAATCTTAAATCCTAAAAAGTGGGAGTTCTTAGGAGAATCAATTGTGGGCTATTGTGGAGCTTTAGTATAATTAATTTATATAGTTTTTCATTGAATTTGCGGTCAGATTTAATTATTTTCATGGTTGATTTCTCCATTCTTATTTAAATTCTCTAAAAGCTTTTTGACTTGATTTTAGCACCATTAGCCTGAAATTAACCCATTTGTTGAGGGTAAATATTCTTTGAGCGTAGAGGGACGTTGTGTTTGATTTCGAATGTGCGATTTCGTAAATAGGCTCCACATGAAATTTTTACCTAATTGTTGATCTAAAGCACAATAGTGCAGTATGGGTATCATTTTTCTCATTTTACCGAGTAGATTGTGATTCTAATAGCATGGTACCTTGTGGAAACTTCTCGAAAAGAAAAATTGGTTATTTAGCAAATTTTTTGGGTCCTTTCTTCGGTGTCCAGTAGACTAGGTTTACCATCTTCATAGATTAAGGTCTCTCATAGTATAATTATGATATTATTCTAGATATGGGGTGGGATTTAGGTGTTGGAACAATGAATGAGAGTATTTGGCTTTGTTGGACAATTTAGGCTATCTTGAAATTGTAAACTTTTAGTAATTAGCATAGTTATTCATGTCTTAGGATAACCTGACTTTGTGTCCTATGCTCATAATGGAAATGCCTTAGTTACTCAAGCTTGGTGAATTTGGCTTAGTCATTCATGCTTAGGGTGGAATTGTACTTAGTTCTTTAAGTTCGGGGGAAATTTCCTTAGTTGTGCATACAGGGAAGGATTACTATCTTAGGGATATTTATGGCTTACTTGACATCTAGAATTGAACTCTAATATCTTATCCTAATTCGGGATAGAAGTTGCCTAAAATGGATTTCAAGGATTAGATTCGGCCTCTCTGGTGCAGCTTAGGCCAAGACTTGTGTTAAACTTGTTGGTTTAGTTACACATGATATACTCTTATTAATGATTGGTTTGACATTTGAAGAGATTAAATATATTTATTTACTGTAGTTAGATATTGAAAGATTAATGCTACTTTTGGGTATTACTAATGATATTGCTTATATACGTGATTAATAATCTGATATGGCTTATATGTACATGATAATTGATATGACTTCTGAATATGAATAATAATATGGTATATCAACATGCTTAATGATATAGATATTGACGTGATTAATAGTTAATGGCTTATAGATTTGATTTGGCTCATAGATAAGATATGGCTTATAAAATTGGTTAAGGGCTTATCGATATGATTCATCGTTTATGGATATGATTATTGAAATTACTTTCGATAATGATTATTGACATGGATTATGGGCATGGTTAATGGCATGACTTAATAGGTGAGGTATTGATATAGTCTATTGAGTTAGTTTATTGATATGACTTGTTGAGATGGTCTGCTAACACAGTTTATAAGTATGAGTTTCAGTTCAAATTTGGAAAATAATGATAATGACGATGATATTATTGAGTTTCAATTCAAATTTGACATTGGGAATTATGTATAAGATGATACGATTCAAAAGGACTCTTAGTTATGGCATGATAATTTGGTGATTTATGGCTATCCAATTGGATAGTTTCCTTGATTGTACCCTCCAGACACATGGGAGCTTGCATTGGGTTATTTAGTATCACGACCCAAGTTTAGCCCCTAGTCATGACAATGGTGCTTACAATCAAAAGTGACCATAAGCTAACCCATGAACTAGTACTTGCTGTGAGCACTGAGTAAAATAGTAATAAAATACATGAGTGGAAGATGCAATGATAAGGTACTGTAAAAACTTCATACTAGAATATACATCAAAGCATGTCTGAAATATCTGATATATTACTAGACACCAACTGTCTATCTGAAATATTTGTTAATACTGAAATAACTAACTGACTGTCTGAAAGCCTCGAAACATCATAAGAAGTTGATAGAACAAACCCCCAACTAACTTTGACTGACTGAACATCAGGAAGTACTAAAATAACTGAAATAAATAAATCATGTTCTCGATAGATGAGGACTCACCACTACTGCTGTTGAGTAATGCTGAGCTGTCTAAGAACGGTTGGGAATTTGAGCATCCAAACCTATGTTATAAAACAACATAGCACAAAAAAAGTATGCATTCAGTACTTTGAATGTACTGGTATATTAGATGAGGACTGGCTGAAATGCATGAGATAGTTGAGCATAAATACATGAACATGTAATAGCTAAGAATGCAAGACCAAGCATAAACATATACTAAAATAATCTAGATAACTGAATGACTGATATCTGAATAACTGAATAACTGTATACTCAGTTACGTAAACCTGAACTGACATACTCTGAATACTGAACTGAGACTGTGGGAGGAATAATCTAACTGACATGCCCTAATCTGAGCTAATCAGAGTCCAACCTGTAACCCTAGTTGGAAGGGTGTAGTACCATGCCACGAGTACTAATATTAGCTGTGTGGATCCACTAAACTTGTGTTATGAAGGACTAGGGTATCAAGCCTAAATTGACCAGTGACCCCTGAGAGGAAGTCAAGCCTAAACTGATGAGTGACCCCTCATATCCTACGTTGGCTAAGTAGTTATAGAATACAGGGACTACTACTAGTGACTCTGCCTAAACTGATAGAGAAGTCACCATCTCTATGTTCACTCAGTGCTGAATCCTACTCCCAACTGAATTAACACTGGTACTGAACCGAACTAAATTTAAGTGAACATAACAATTGACATTGCTCATCATGATCATAACAATGGAGTAAATGGTAATATTCATGGATTAACTAAAATTATTACTTGAAAGATATGAAATCATGTAAAACACGTAGGTATTAGGTGTTTACAACCCTCCAGCACTGAATTATCATAACATACAATGTTAAGGCTTAAAATTGTAGTATGAAATCATAGGTCAAATATCCCAAAAAATAGACATTTTATCAAACATGTAAGAATCATGAACTTGAACATAGAAATATCTTAAAACATGGGAAAAATCATAGTTACGTGACTAAGATCATAACTTTTATAATATACCATGAAATTCACTTGAATATAACATGGGAGATTGAAACTTAAAGCATGATTTAACCTAACTTTTCATGGAGTCATTCTTGAACATGAATTGAGTCAAACTTCTAAGAAAACAAATGAATATTTAATTCATCTTAAACATACAAAACTCCATGATAAGAGAAAAATCCATTCTTTAGTTGAAAAGAGGGGTTTTGTGCTCTATGGGTGAAAAAGACCCATGGGTGAACATCCCACATACCTTAATAGCTATAATCCTAAATATTTCTTAAAGTTAGAAGCTTGTACCTTTGATTTCTTGAGAATGAAGATTGAGTTTGTTCTTGGGAAAAGAGGAGAGTTTCTTGAGAGCAATTTGGGGTGAAAGGGGCAAATAATGCCTTTTTGGAAGTTTCAATTCGTATTAAGGACAAAATAGGGTGAGAGAAATAACTCAAATGCCCCTTGGGCACTTAAACCATAACACTATGTGGGATAGAGCCATATAACATGCCTCTCTCTCTGCAGGTGAGAGCAATGCGCCGCGTCGTTTACTCCACAGGAGAGAGAAACACTTTATAAATCTTACTTCGAGGGAGAGAGCAACGTATTGCGTAGCTCCTCACTATGGGAGAGAGAAACACATCAAGGATTTATCGTGCTACTTCACTATTTTATCTATCCAAACACGTCTAAAACCTTATTGAAAAATCCTAAAATTCACTCGAGACATACTTCCACCCTCCCTAACTATGAATCAACTTAAAAACCAACATTTAGGGGTTGGGAAGGCCAAACTTCAAATCCACAAAGTTTAGGGGTTTTGAAAATAACTAAGTCCTTAACCTTAGTGAAATTGTAAAGCCTTGGACCCCTTAAGTATGCAACTAAGAGCTGAATCAAGATTGGAATATTGTGAGGTATTATATTTACTTTATGTACTTATTGGTTTATAGGGGCCAATCTTTTAATTATGATGGTATGATCTTTATATTATTATCTTATATGCATTTATTCATTTATTTATGTGCATCGGTGTTGGAGTTTTCCAAGTTTGTCCCTTTTTTCTCTGACTTAGCATATTTTATCTTGTATCTTATCATATATATATATATATATATATATATATATATATTATGATTTAGCTCAGTTGGCCGATGATGCCTGTTGAGCACCCATGGTTTTTGTACTCATAGTATACTTCTGTACCTTTTTCGTGCAGATCCGAGTACTAGTTGGAATCATTGATTCAACATTCATGCAGGGTTGATTTTAGAGATTGTGTGAGCTCTTAGAGTCAGAGTTACCCCTTTCCTTCTATTTATTCATCTATGCACAGTCTTATTGCTATTTAACTCTTTAAATTGTTAAGTTATAGATTTTAGGCCATTTTCCACCATGTTAGCCCTTTGCATCTAGATTTGTGCTATGGTTTGACTTACCTACATGCGGGATGGATCACGTGCCATCATGATTCATAAATCGTGTCATGATAAATTTTCATCATAGACATATTTCACTAGTATTGTTGGTACAAGAGCAAGTGTCTACTAGAGTCCCACAGATCAGAACGATGATGTTCGTTTCTTATCTTTCAGAGGCTATAGGATATTTTTAAGATTTCTTCACTTATTTCACTCATTTTTTGATAAGAATTTGAGTTGGTTACTAAAGCATTCCTTTGGTTTTACTCTTTTGTAGATGGATAGGACACATGCTATTACTCACGAGATGAGGGTTCCGAGATTGAGCTAGGGATCTTATCATTGTTTATGGATGACCTAGAGGTCATGGAAAAACTCAATATGTGTCCCCACTAGGGGCCTTTGTGAGATCTAATTCTCACTCCTGAGCCAGAGATTCTTCCACCCCAACCAGTAGTTGGCCAGGGACTAGCCCAGGTTGCATCAGGATTTATTTCTTCATCAGTGCTAAAGGATGCTTTGGTTCAACTTTTGGGATAAATTGGTAGTGCAACATCTTATGAAGTGTAGTCTACATATTAGAGTAGTGCTGAGGCGGGGGCGCAGCCTGTAGCTGTGGCTCCCAGAGTTAAGGTCCCTCCTACATTAGTAGTTGCTCCGCCGATAGTTTCCTAGCTTGGTATGTCCATCGAGGAGCAAAATCTGTTGGGTAGATTTTTGAAACTAGATTTGCCTAGGTTTTCTGGTGCACCGAGTAAGGATACGTATGAGTTCTTGATTGCTACTGAGGATATACAACATAATTTAGACCTATTTGAGACTCATGGTATGGATTAGACTACTTTTTAGTGGGACTTGACAACTTTACATTGGTAGAGGTTATCTTGATTTCAGGTCAGCTAGATCTTTTCCATTGACATGGACCCAATTCACTAAGATCTTCTTAGAGAAGTACATACCTCGCAGCATTAGGGATCATTTGAGGGATCAGTTTTTGAGGTTGGAGTAGGGATCCATGACTATTGTAAAGTATAAGGTTCAATTTCATAAGTTAGCTAGGCATGCTACTTCTTTTCTGACTACTGAGTACAAGAGGGTTTGTTGCTTTGTCTGAGGATTGAGACTTCCTCTTTGCATATCTACATAGAGTTTGGTTTCTGTGGGTAGGTATTTTGCTAAGGTTTCTGATCATGGTTATCTTATGGATGAGATGTATCATAAGGCCCAAGATGGTATTGATAAGAGGCGGTGATATCAAGGTAGGTTTAGTGGGAGCCATAATAGCTCCTAGTTTACAGACAGTGGTCTGGGGGTAGGTATCCTCTACATTAGCATCAAGGTCAGTCTAGTAAACCCGCTCGTACTTTACTTTATATTATCGATGGAGGCTAGTCCAGCTAAAGTGATCGTTCTAGCCAGGGTCGTGGTCAGTCTTCGAGGGGTTCATCTGCTGGCTATTTTAGTTATGGTGGTTATTCTGGGTCAGCATGATCTTCTAGTTTCTGTCTAGCTCATGGGGCATGTTATAAAATGTGGGGCTTTTAGTCATTTCTCGAGGGACTACCCCAGTCAATTATTACTTTATCTTAGAGTGTTCCACCTATAAGGGTAGTTCATCCTTTAGCTAGATATCGTATGCATAGTCGTAGGGGTGGTCCCTAGGGTGCTCGTAGAGGTTCTCAGGTAGGTATGACAAGAGATCGGTCAGGAGCCCATCTAGGTGGCTAGCGTGGTCAGTTATATGTATTTCTTTTGGACCAGAGATCACCCTCTTCACCTAACCGAACCAGCATAACAACCACAAGTGTCAGATGAATTCCAAACATATAATAAGATAAAGCATAACAAAACTAATGATAACTCATGCATGACTAAACCAATTCACCAAACAACAGAAACAAGTACACAATAATCCACAAAGCCTCTACAATCCAAAGTCAATTAAAAAAAAAGGACATGCCCTCGACAATAGCCAAAACCAAGTCTAACAAAGTGTAAGACATAGGATGCAAAGAGCATGAAATGAATACCTTTCCTAGGATGGAAGCCCACCACTTAGTGTAAACTCACGAACAGCTGATTAGTGTGCAGGAAAAGAAGAAGTTCCAATCCCTGTATTACATGGAGATACAACATTTGGAGACTGTTAGCGGTTGGATTACTAACATGTAACTCTATGGCATCATTTCAAACTAAGTCAATTCATCATATGTAATCACATGTATACACACACACACATATATATCTTTCTGGGATAGGGAACAAGGCTTAGAATGAACTTTGAAAACATTAACCCAGGTTGTGTAGCATAACTGCTGTATAACAAGGCTTTCACGGGCTATATGGGCCCAACTCTCCCCTAGCTGGAAGGGACCCAGTGCGTATATCGACACAAACTAGAGAATGTCCATAACCGTATATGCCATTATAGGGGTCTCGAACCTCCATACACAATCAAGCTGAATTAGAACCCATGTGTACATTATGGATGACTCGAACCTCCCTTTCATATATTTATTTAGGGGACTCAAACCTCCCGGTCATATAGGCACTCACACTGGCTAGAACAGTTTCCAGTGTTAGTCCTTCGGACTCCACTTGCACAGACTAGCTACACATCCCACTTTAAAGCCCAATTAAAGTATTCTTTACACATACACACAACCATTAGCCCAATTACTTATCAAAGGCATCCCGTTGGTATCATTATACCAACTCCACTTGCAAAGGTACAACATGCCATAACCATTACCATTCAACATTGGGACTCAAACTCATTGTCTATGCAAAGACATAAATTCAATTCAACATCTACGGAGTCAAACCCATTTAGCCATTTAAACAACTAAGGTTACAATTTAAATCAACTTATGGCCAACAAGGCCTTCATGAAACCATTTACCAACCATGTTCATTAATAGGCCAATGCCTTAGTTCAAGTCATAATTCAATTAAATTTATGGCCATTATTACCCTTCTAAAACAATTTATCCTCCATTTACATTCATATACTAAACATTAGTTCAAAACACAATTCATCACGAGACCAAATTCTTCTTATAGACATTTTCACAAATAGGTTAAGGGTATACCATTATCAAACTGTTGTTTAAGTCAAAAACCATCAAGTTAGGGTTAACCATGACCCATTCATTAAACCATAATTCCCATGCACCCACATATGCAAAATTATTATCAAAAACATATATAGACACAAGTGAAATCATGAGCGAATTACACTTAACATTATGCATTCAAACCCTCAACCATGGATTTCAACCCCACCATTTATGATTCAAGAACAATGTTTAAAGCACATGATTTTTGTGAACTAATAATGAAGGAAGAGTCATATGCCTGAGTTACAAATATTCACAAAGAGATTTTGATCCTTAAGCCTCTAGATGATCAGCTTGATCAAAACCCTAGCCGAATCTCCTTGAGAGGTTTTTAGAGAGTTTTGAGAGTGTTTTGATCTTCAAAGGTGAGGAATGAAAGGGCAAAAACTGTTATAAGACGTGGGATATTAAGGTCTTGGGTTGGGAAATGTCTAAAATACCCTCAACATAAAAGCTGTAGAAGACTCGCAGGAGGGTACGGTTGGACCCTCTGCACTTGTACCCACATCATCGAGTGGTACCTTTCACTTGTACCTTGATCAGAAAGTTGGACACCATATTCTGTCCAACATATGACTTTCTCACCTAACTCATACCATCACCATATGGCTAGTACCTTTCAAGTTATAATGTAAGCAGAAAAATCTAGGTTAGACACTAGACAAGATATGGTTGGATCCTACATCTCATATAATGTACATAAAATTGGTATGGAGTCTTTTCATACCAAGAACAGAACTTGGACAATGTGACAGTGACCAACATACGACTAGGGTCATAGATCCGTACCCACACCATAGAGTAGTATGGTGTAAGTTGTATGATGCACAGAAGGTTCAAGAATCAGGAAATTTAGCAAGAGCCAAAGTTTGGGGTATTTCAGTCCCCCCCCCCCCAGGATCATTCATCCTCGAATGATGGGAGGAGGCACTACAAGCATAATTTAGAATCCAATATCTCTACTCTTACCTTTAAGTCAGAAAGCAAAACACCAAGGAATTCACAATCTACCTTTAAAAGGACATAAAACAAAGATGTTAGGACTGATACATACCTCAAGCATGATTTTTCAAAATTGGGAGAAGAGATCGAATTTGGACTTCTGTCCTACACGTCTTCCTAAGTATATTCCTTAGACTTTTGGTTCCTTTATAGAAGCTTCACCAAATAAACATCTTTCATTCACAACCGGTGAACTTGTCGATCCAAGATCCTCACCGAAACCTACTCACAGGACAAGGAATTTGCAATGCAAATGTCATCCAAGGGAACAACCAACAAAGGATCACCCATGAGTTTCCGCAACACAGACAGATGGAATAACAGATAATGAAACTCATGATAGGAGGCAATTCCAACTCATATGCAACATTACCAACCCTTCTCAAAACCACCTACGGCCAAATATATCCGGTACTGAGCTTCTCTTTCTTCCAAACTACAAGACTTCCTTCATGGGAAACACTTTGAAGAATACCCAGTCTCAAACCTCAAACTACAAGCCCCTTTGTCTTACATTCGTATAGGACTTTTGGAGACTTTGGGAAGTCTTATGCCTATCCCAAATTACCTTCACCTTTTCCATAGCTTTGTGAGCCAAATCTGGGCTAAATATTTCTGCTTCTCCAGTCTCGAACCAACTAATAGGAGATCTAATCCTCCTACCATGCAACCCCTCAAATGGAGCCATACCAATGCTAGAATAGTAGCTATTATTATAAGAAAATTCAATCAATGTAAAATGGTCGAACCAACTACCATTATAGTCAATCACACAGGATAGCAACATGTCCTCTAAAGTCTGATTAGTTCTTTCAGCTTGCCCGTACGACTATGGATGAAAATCCGTACTGAGACTCACTTTAGTCCCCAAACCATACTGAAACTAGCACCAAAAATATGATGAGAACTGAGTACAATAATTTAAAATAATTGAGATACGCGCATCAAGCAACTTTATCACTTACTGAAGAAACAACATCGCTCAATCTTTGGCAAAATAAGTAGTCCTCATTGGCAAGAAGTGAGGGGACTTATTCATCCTATCTACGATGAACCAAATGGAGTCACACTGATTCCAAAACTGTGGAAAGCCGGTAAACATATCCATATTAATTATCTCCTATTTTCACACTGACAATTCAAGCTATTGAAGTAGCCCATCAGGCCTCAGTATTCCACCTTTAGTTGTTGAAATACCATACACTTAGCCACATAGTCGGCCACATCACTATTTCATGTTCTTCAACCAATACATCTCCTTGAGATCATGTTAACTATCTTTTAAACCTGGATGAACCGTATACCACGACTCATGGGCCTCGCTAAAATCCTGCCTCGCAGCCCATCTATATTTGAAATAGACAATGTTCCTTGGTTCCTCAAGATACCATCACCATCGATTTCGAAGGTCATCACCTTTTTCTTACCCATATCATCTTTGATCTCCATCAAAAAAGGATCTAACAACTGCTTCTACTTTATTTTTAAACTAAGAGATGATTGCACCACCTGTTGCACAACTACACCACCATCTTTAGAGTCCAACAGGGGAACTCCAAGGTTAGCCAAAAAGTGAATGTCCTTCACAAGTTCCTGCTCATCCTTATACAAACCCGATAAGATACCCATGGATAACCTGCTAAGAGCATCAAACCACATTAGCATTACATTGATGGTAGTGAAGATTTATATCATAGTCCTTCAACAACTCCAATAATACCTGGCTAAACCCAAGAAACTACGAATATCAATTGTAGTTATGGGTTTAGGCAACTTCTTAACTACAATCACTTTCTGAGGATCCACCATAATCCCCTCACTAGATACGATATGAACCAAAAAAGTTACGACATTCAACCAAAACTCACATTTAGTGAACTTAGCAAACAACTGCCGATCTTTCAAAGTCTGCAACACAAGACGGAGGTGATTGATATGATCCTCTTTACTTTTAGAGTACACTAAAATGTCATCAATGAAGACAATCACAAATAGGTCCAAAAACTGATGAAAGACCCTATTCATTAATTCTATTAATGTCGCAAGGGCATTGGTCATGCCATACGACATCACTAAGAACTTGAAATGAATATACCGGGTACAGAAAGTTGTATTAGGGATATCTACTTCCCTAATATTTAAATGATGATACTAGGATTAAAGATCGATCTTAGAAAAGAATTTGGCACCTGAAGCTGATCAAAGAGATCATCAATCCGTGGAAGGGGATGCTTGTCCTTTATCGTCCCCTCATTTAATTGCTAGTAATCAATACACCTCCAAAGGGAACCATCCTTTTTTCATATGAACAATATAGGTGCAACCCATGGGGACACACTAGAACGGATGAAACCCTTGTCTAAAAGATCTTTGAATTGCTCCTTAAGCTCCTTCAATTCATCTGGAGCCATTCTATATGAAGGAATAAAAATTGGATGAGTGTTCAGAACAAGATAAATACCAAAATAAATTTCCCTATAAAGAGGGACACTGGTAAGGTCATCAAGAAAGATCTCGGGAAACTAATTCAGCACTAGGATAGAATACAAGAAGGATACTCTAAGTTAGTATCTTTAACCCAGACTAAATGATAGAAACACCCCTTGGATATTAATCTATGAGCTATAAGATAAGATATAAAATTCCCCTTAGGAGCTAGGGAACCACCCTCCCACTCAACAATTGGCTCATTAGGAAATTTAAACCCGACCTTATGAGTCTAGTAATCTAAGGAATCATAGCACGAGTGCAACTAGTCCATTCCCAGAATAACATCAAAATCTACCATGTCTAACTCTATCAAGTCCACCAAAGTTTCTCTACTACCAATTGCTACCATACCCTTTATAGACTATTCTAACAACCAGAGTGTCTCCTATCGAGATAGAATGAGAGAAAAGGTCTGACAGGCATTCAGGACCCAAACCAAAATATACATCCATAAATATGGTCACATAAGAGTGAGAGGACCCCAAATCAAGTAAACAACACATATCATGGGAAAAGAGATTCAACATACCAATAACAACATCCAAAGATGCCTCAAAATCTTGATGTGTAGTGAGAGAATAAAGATGGTTCCGATAAGTATCAGAGCCAAAAGTGACACCCTTTGGTGACGGAGTGGAAGAAGAGGCAATAGGAACCTTCTTTTCCATAGAAGAAACTCTAGAGGGACAATCCCACTGCATATGCCCAATTTGACCGCACATAAAAATTGGTTTCTCCTCTTCTCACATTGACTATAATAATACTAACAACAAAATAAGCAAGAAGGGTAGGGCAGTGCTGATTTGGCCCCACTGCCTAAGTTTAGGTACTATGTGCCCTTGGCCTTAGGTAGGAAGCACTAGCCGTCAAATACCTAACTCTTCCTTTTAGGCCATTTCCCACTCTTCTATTAGCCCCCACTCTATTTTGAAAATCATGACCTCTGACTCTACCTTTCACCAATTTCAATATGCTGTTTTTCTCCTTTTTGACCTACTGTATATACATAACCAATCAGGATATGTCCATGTCCTTGATCAACAAGGTAGCCTTACTCTCAAGAATTAACTCTTGAGACAATCTCGAAGCAAACTTTCTCATTTGAGCCATTATATTAGATACAAATTTTGATGCATACTGAGACAACTAATGGAATTTCAAAGCATACTGCTTGACTATCATCCTTCCTTGCTTTAAGTTAACAAATTCTTCTACCTTTGCTTCCCTCAAATCTGGATTAAAGAAGCGGTCCAAAAATGAATTAGAGAAATCATCCCATAAGGCAAAACCAACATCCTCACCTCTTGACAACATCCTCACCTCTTGACTATTCCCATTCTTCGTACCACTGGTACGCTATATCTTTCTATTGGAAGACAACAAACTCTACACATTCATCCTATGAAACATGTATAACCCAAAATATCTTTTCTATCTCATGAATAAAGCTTTGAGGATCCTCTTCAACCTTTGTACCAGTAAATATTAGAGGATGTAACCTCATATATTGGCATACTCTTGTGGCCTTAGATGAACCCATAGCAACACGGGCAGAACTAGACTATTTTGACTAAGATGTAACCAACTGAGTCAACAGGGTAATGAAGTGATAAAACTCAGCATTGGTAACCTCCTCGGGAGATGACTGAGAATAAGTGTCACCATCAGGAGTAGAATTAGTGGGGAAGGTGGAGCCCCATGAGTATAGTCAAATATAGACACCTTTGACCGGGTCTGGACCCCATAAGTTGGACACGATTTGTCCATGTTGTCCTTAGATAGGACAAAAGAGTGTACTTGAACATCAGATCTTCTTGGAGGCATGATCTAAAAAACAAGAAAAAGGAAATCAAAAGAATCCAAGACCTTAGACTCTATAGCTAAAAAATAAGACAACAAGAAAGGTAAACATTACTAAATGTCTCATAGCCTCTATCTTATAAATGTGGTGTGCTACATACCCATAATAGAGACTCTACTTGGCACGTCTTTATGGATACCCAATTGACCATAAATGTAGGCTCTTATACCAACTTTGTTATGACCCAAACCAGGACCTCACCATGATAGGTATCTTAAGTCCCACATAGACCGAAGATCACCTTTTCACCTAACCTAGCCAGCATAGCAACCATAAGTTTTGGATGAATTCTAAGAACATATTAATATAAAGAAAACAAGATTTATTATAACTCATGAATGACAAAACCAATCCACTAAACAATAGACCCAAGTCCACAGTAATCCGCAAAGCCTCTACAATCTGAAGTCAATAAAAATGTCGGGACATGCCCCTATAATAGCTATGACATAACTTGATCAGGGTCTTTGTTGAAATAGGCATCCCAAATCTAACCAGGATTGGGGACTACCCCGCTACCCTACACAACCTCCAGTCACCTATCCTAAGTTGGCTGAATTTTGAGCATATAAAAAGATAGCATAACTATCCAAATTATAGACTCTGGGATAGGTATATTACATAGACCGACCCAACTTAGTCCAATGATCTGAACCTAACCAATAGACAAACCAACCAAACCATAACCAAATGAGTACCATAATTATTAAATATAATCCCAAAATAAAATAGGATAGAACGGTGAGAAATTTAGTCCTTTAGTATCAGCTCTAATACCAATACCAATAGTAAGGTTGACACCAATACTAATTCCGTCCATACCAACCCATTGTAGTTTCACAAAAGCCTCCAACCAAAAGAATACCAAAATTCAATTTGGACATGCCCCCAACCATAGACAAAATCCATATCCATAAATAAACCAAATTATGAAATAAACCCTGTAAAATAGAGCCTTGCAAAAAGATAAAAGCTCACCATTTCAATCCAGTAGTTGATCCCGAATGTTTGATAGCTAAGAAAAAGGAGTAGAATGGATGGTTCTTGTATTACATGGGGTTACAACCGCCCAAAGGTAGGTTAATAGGTGAACTTTAGCATGAACTCAGGATAAGGTTAAAATAATTACATTTAACAAAACCAAATAAACCATCCATATGCATACAAACCATACATACATATATAAACATGCTAGGAAAGGTAGCCGAGTTTAACATGCATTTAAAACTATTAACCCGGGTATGTGTAGCTTAACCATCCTTATCCACCCACAAGCTATATGGTTCCAGTGTAACCCCATGAATGGGCCCCAATGCTTGTAGCCACATAAACCGAAGATACAATAAAAATAAGGGATTTCCAAGTACCCCCACCCTCCATGATACATATGGTCTTTAAGGGTAAGGTGAGAAATTCTTATTACACTATGGAATTTGAAATGATGGTTTCAGTATTACTATGCATTTTTAGGGAAAGGAAATTAAACTAGATGAAGAAATATTAGGAAAAATCCTAGATGTGCCTATGATAGGAGTAAGGATTATTGTAAAGAAATAAACCTCCACTGAATTCATGATTGGTGCTTCCAAGGTAGGTGGAACATCAATAGTAGGTGTGAGAAAGAAATTTCTCATAGGTGAGTTTTAATTGGTATTTGAATTCGCAAACAAGTTTCTTTTTCCTAGATCAGAGAAAAGGACCATTGCCTCTACTACTGACTTGTTCCTGATTAAGTGCTTGAAGAAATTTGAGCTGATAAGTCTTCCTGCTCTTATGATAGAGCACATGGGCAAAGTAATTATTAAGAAAGAAGGAAGACGTGGGATACCATATGGTTACTTTTTGAACAAGTATTTTATCATTTTGGAGTAGTTAGGAGTAAAAAGACTCCAGGAACAGTTAAAAAAAAGTTTAGTTTTATAGTGTTGGTGGAAAATAAATGTATTAAAGAAAAGGTGGGAACTGTGTCCCAAGTGTCAGAACTTTTGGCTACTTAGAAGAAATTATGAAAGGAGATGAAGCTGATAAAGGTCTAGTTAGCTACAAAGAATGCTGAGATAGTACTTTAAAATACACAGAATTAAAAGATATCCTTAGAGGTACCTAGTGAGATAAAAGAACATCCAGCTGAAAATGCTAAGCTCCTGATTAATGTTGTAGAACTCACTCATAAGGTTCATGGTCTGAATGATGAATTTGTTGATCTCACTAAATAATTGCTAAATGCCCATGTTGCAGGGAGTTCTCAAATAAAGTTTTTGCTGAAATCCTTCTCCCCTAAGCACCCTCATACTTAAATCCTATCATCCCTATATCACTTTTTCATCCCTATGTGTCTGTATCTAGTCCTTATTCCTGGTATGGCTTGTGATGGATCAAAATTTCATATTTATTTTAGTTTGATATTATGGTACTGGCTTTACCTTAACAGTGAATGAATTTCTTTTTGTGTGTTTTATCTTTCCCTTATTTATATTTTAAGTTTTTCCTCATGTTCGTGTTGCCTCATTGGCCATGAGTTAACTATCACATTCTTACTTTATCTTTGGTTTACAGTTATTACTTTGCAATGATGTCAAAAAGTGGAATACTGGATGTATAAGGTATAGACTAGGTATGTACGTGTTTTGATGTGTAAGGTACCAGGTACCAAGCAGGTGTACATGACTGGTTATATGATAAGAATGGGGCACTCTATTAAATAATAAGCAGGTTAAAAGGGGGAAATGCTCAAATGGGTGCACATGATAGGTTATATGTGAAGAATGAACAGATTGACAAGGAGAAAAATGCTCAAATGCACATTGATGAGTGCAGGCATATTGACATGGCGGACAATAAAATTATGTTGAGGTTTTTTTATGTTAATTGACAACAAGGGACCAAGTCCCTATGTCAAAGTAAGAAAAATGCAAAGTGATAGGAGGAACATTCACTGACAGTAGTGGTAATCACCCTAATTGTATTAAGTGAAAGAATTTGATGCCCAAAGATCTGTGGACAAGTTCTGCTATTTGTTAGCATCAAATAGGGGGAAATTGCTATATTTTATTTTGATGATGAGCAACTAACAATAAGGTACCAGGTCCCTGGGTCGTCAAGGATAAATAAAGTTGTTAGAAGGTTTGCACAGTTTTGTCTTCCAATGCAAGAAACTGCACAGGTAAGCTTGTGCCTTTCAGGATACTTGGACTAACTAGTTTTCTACCCTAATCATTATTCCACTATAAAAGGAACATAATGCTTCTCAATTTGGTGAGTTTTTACAATCTAGATTATCATAGAAGAGTAAAAGAGGCAAAAACTCAATCCAACTCATTGATCAAGTATTGCTCAAGTTCTTGATTTCTTAATGTACAAAAAGAGTGATTTTTCTTATTTTGTGTCCTAATTTATAATTGAATTACTCACTCTATAAGAGGAATATTTTTTTGTTTTCTTGAGAGTACTTATGTAGATTTACCTAAGTTCAATATTGTTTAGAAATAATCTATATTGGAGAGAGTACTTGGTAGAGTTATCAAGGTAGGCTTGTATTAGAGGTATTAGAAGTAGGCAGAACCTAGAGTTTGGTTCATTGAAGTCTGTAATCAAGATTTTGATTCTAGTAGATTGCGGGTGCTTTTGAGTCTAAGCCATGGTTTTTCCTTCCTTAAACAAGGAGGTTTCCACATTAAATTTGTGTGTCTATACTTTACCTAAAAGTCTTTAGTTTTCTAGTGGTTTACTTCTTTATTGCATGTGACTGAATCTAATGGACCTGGTTCCTCATCGGGTGCTGCACCTTCCCAAGTTTCATCAATGCTACTTTAATTTTGACTACTGAGTATAAGAGAGTTCATTGATTTATCCAAGGATTGAGACTTCCACTTCATATATCTATATAGAGTTTGGTTGTTGTAGGTAGATCCTTTGATAAGGTTTCTGATTATGCTCAACTTATGAGGAGATTCATCACGAGGTTCAAAGGTTCATTAAGCAAAGGCCCCGATACAAATATAGGTTCAGTGGGAGACATTGTAAATCATGGTTTAGAGGTAGTGTTTCTTAGGGTAGTACCTTCTTCATTAGCTTTATAACATCCAAGTCAGTCTAGCAGACCCATTCAGGATGTACTTCATATTACCAATGGAGGCCAATCTTGTTTTGGTAATCATTCCTGCTAGGATAATGGTTAGTCTTTGAGCGGTTCAACATTTTGGTATTCTAGTCGTAGTGGTTATTCTGGGTCAGTCGAATCTTCTAGTTTAAGTGTTGTGCTTTGGGCATGTTCTGGGTATGGAGCTTTTGGTCATTTCTCAAGAGAGTGCCCTATTTGATCTGTGATCCACTTATTCTTATGTGCATTCTTCTTATGCCCCATGGTTAGAGTTATCTTAGGATTTATTATCTATGCCATTATGTATATCTACTCCTATGGGTGATTCTTTAGTAGTAGATTAGGTTTTTAAATTATGTGTTATGACTGTTTGAGAGCTTGATAGTTATGTTGATCTTAGTAAATTAGATATGGAGGATTTTGATGTGATTTTAGGGATGGTCTGGTTTTCCTACTTTCATGCAGTCCTAGATTATTTTGTAAAGACTGTTACCTTTGCCATTCCCGACATACTCCTAATTTTGTGGCAGGGACCAGTTAGTTATGAGTCAATGGATTATTTCTTATATTCCTGATAGGAGGCTTATTTTTAGGGGTTGTAAGTCTTATCTTGCTTATATTTATGTCATTAGTGTGGAGAATTCATCACTTGACTTTGTTCTTGTAGTTTGTAATTATCTTAATGTTTTCCCTATTGATTTATGTGGTTTTCATCATAAGCATGATATAGGGTTTGTTATTGATCTTGATTCGGGCACCCACCTATTCTTATGGTACCTTACCATATGTCTCCTATCGAACTTAAGGAGTTATATTCTTAACTTTAGAATCTTCTTGGTAAGGGTTTTATTAGACTGAGTTCCTTCTTAGGTAGCTCCTGTGTTGTTTGTGAAGAAAAAGAATTGTTCCATGCATATGTGTTTTTATTATAGAAAACTTAATAAGGTGGTGGTCAAGAACTAGTATCCTATGCCTCACATTAATGATTTGGTTGACTAGATTTAGGGAGTGGCAGTGTTCTATAAGATTGAATTGAGGTCTAATTACAATCAGTTAAGGATTTGGTCTGAGGATATTCCAAACACAATCTTAAGAATCCATTATGGTCATTATGAGTTCCTAATAATATCTTTTGGGTTCACTAACACCCCAGCTGCTTTTATGGATTTGTTGTATCATATGTTTATGTCTTATTTAGATTCTTTTGAGATTGTGTTCATCAATGACATCCTTGTGCATTTGATTAGTAGAGAAAAACATATGCTGCATTTGAAGATCTTTCTCTAGAATTGAGAGATCATATGTTTTTTGCTAAATTCTCCAAGTGTGATTTTTGCCTTAAGTGTGTGACATTCCTTGGCATGTGATATCTAAGGATGGGATTATAGTAGACCCAATAAAGATTGGGGCTATTCATGATTAGGGCAGGCCAAGATCTCTGATTGAGGTTCATAAATTTATTGGTTTGGATAGTTACTATAGATGGTTCACTGAGAGTTTTATGAACATCGTAATGTTGATGACTAGATTGACTCAAAAGGAGGTTCCTTTCTGATGGTTTGAGGACTGTGAGTCAAGCTTTGGAAAACTTAAGGGATTTCTTACTCCATCACCTATTTTAGCTCTTCTTGTTGAGGGTGAGGGATTCACCTTGTATGTGATGCTTTAGGTGTTGATTTGAGTTATTTATTGATGCTATAGGGTCAAGTTATTACTTATACGATAAGATGGTTGAAGGTGCACTAGCGCAACTACACAGCTCATGATTTGGAGTTGGTATAAGTAGTTTTTGCACTTAAGATTTGGAGGCATTATTCTTATGGTGTGCATAATAAGATCTTTACAGATTATCATAGTCTTTAACTATTTATGTCCTAGAGAGCTTCATTTTAGGCAACATAGATGGATGGAGTTTTTTAAGGATTATGAGATCTCTATCCTATATTATTCGGGCAAGGCAAATATGGTAGTGGATGCCTTGAGCTGGAAGGCAGTGAGTATGGGTAGCTTGGCTTGAATTTTAATTTTTTAGAGGTTATTGGCATGGGACATTAAGTCCTTAGCCAATGCAATGGCGCAACTTGATATTTACAACCCTAGGAGGATTCTTGATAGTGTTGAGGCGAGGTCTTTTCTATTTGAGTAAATTAGAAGTCGTGAATTTGAGGATAAAAGGATTTGGATCATTTGTGATCAGGTGTTGAGTGGTGAGTCCAAGAAGACTACCATAGATTTTGAGGGTTTCTTTAGATTTTATAGCGGTATTAGTGTTCTGAGGTTAATGGCTTGATTCAGTCAATTTTGCATGAGGCTCTCAGCTTTATATATTTTATTCACTCGGGTATTACTAAGATGTATATAGTTTTGACATAATAGTTTTGGTGGAGTGGTATGAAGAGAGATACAATGGAGTTTGTAGCTTCATTTCCTATGTTTCCAGCAGGTGAAGGACAAGCATCTCAGACCTAGTGGCTTAATAAAAAGATTGCCCATTCCTGAGTAGAAGTGGGAGCGAATTACCATGGACTTTGTTAGTGGTTTTCCTCATAGATCCCAGGGTTCTAATTACAAAGTCAGTATATTTAATTCTATTCAAAGGTCCTTTAGTGCTGAAAAGTTGGCTCGTATCTATGTTAGTGAGATAGTCCATTTGCAAGGTGTTCCTATATCTATTATTTTATACTGGGGTTCATTGTTCACTTCTAGATTTTGGAGAGTTTTTACAAAGGATTTTGGTACTCAAGTAGATCTTAGTACAATCTTCCATCCTCAGATCGATGGGTAGTCGGATCGGACTCTTTAGGTTCTCAAGGTTAAGCTTCGAATGTGTGTTTATGGATTTTAGAGTCTAGTGGGAGAAACACTTTGCTTAGGTAGAGTTTGCATATAATAATAGCTACTATTCAAGTATTGAGATAATGCCTTTTGAGGATTTATATGGTAGGTGGTGTCATTATTTAAATGGATGGTTTAAGGCATTAGAGATTAGACCTCGTGGTACCGACTTGCTTCAGCAGTTGTTGGATAGAGTAAGGGTGATTTAGGATAGTTTGAGTGTATCTTAGAGTAGGCAGAATGCTTATGTAGATCGTAGACTTTATTCCTTGAGATTTTGAGTTGGTAACTGGGTATTCCTCTGTGTATCACTCATAAAGAGTATGATGAGGCTTCGGAGGAAAGGCAAGCTCAGCTCTAGGTATATTAGACCTTTTGAGATTCTTTGTATAGTTGGTGAGGTGGCTTATGAGTTAGACTTACCCCCAGATTTTGCTACTGCACATCTAGTTTTCCATGCTTCTTTGTTGCAGCGATACATTCTTGACCCTTCTTATGTTCTTAGATATGACCTGGTTCGGTTGGATAAGCAGTTCACCTTTGTGGAGGATCATATGCTCCTTTTGGCTAGTAATGTCAAATGATTATGCTCTAGATAGATTCCAGTAGTTAAGTTTTAGTGGAGGCACCACCCAGTAGAGGAGGCAACTTGGGAGAACGAGAGCGAGATGTGGACCCAATATCCTTACCTGTTTGAGGCTTCAGGTATATTTTTATCCTTTACTTTCCCAGATGAAAGTTCTTTTAGTAGTGTATATTATAACCACCACTAGGTCATTTTTTATATTTTTGATTATTTTTTCCATTTAGAGATTTCCTATATCTTTCCCAAATTGCTTATGACTTACTAGAACTGACATTGTAGTTACTGGGTAATTCGTTTGGTTGTTAAAGTCGATTCCCTATTTTGAAGCCTTCACTATTCAAATTGGCTACTGGGCATAAACTTCAGTCAAACAATCATATATACCAATTCTGACAATTCCAACAAATTCAGAATATTGATTTTGGGCTAGGTGGACCCTTGGTTTGGATCCTGAGGCTTCCAGACTCATTTCAGGCTTTTAGTAGGAAGTTAAGAAAAATGGAAAGTGGGTGTGCGACCTAGTTTTAATTTAAATAGCCCCAAATGGAAATTTTTGGCTGTGTAATGGAGTTTGAAACATTGAAATTTATAGGGAAGCATAGTTCAATTGTGCGTACGACATTCCGAATAAATCTTGAGGGGTGAACTGAGACTCAAAAAAAATTGAAGTCTCCAGCTGGTGCTTGATACTTTGTGTGAATGCTAAAGAGGCCTATTGGGAGCTTTAGCTACCCTAGCTGAGCCAACATGTACCGCTTTAGCAACACCAGGGTGCTTTAGCAGCTAGAAGTAAAGTAGCCCTTGGTCTGCTTTAGAGGCTTAACTCGTGGGGACACATACAACTTAAGCAACACCCAGGTGATTTAGTGGTGACTGCTAAAGCGGCCCAAGGCTCGCTTTAGTGGCATTTGGTACTTATGAATTCTTTTTTTTCCCTATTTCTTCCCACTTTTCACCCATTCTCAAGAGAGTAAATCCCAAAGTATTGTCAAAACTTGGGAGGAACATTTGTTGGTGCTTTTGGAGCTTGGCTAACATCAATTTCCGAGTTTCTTATTTGAATTTGTGGTGAGTTCCCGTTAATATCATGATATTATTCTCCATCCTTATCTATATCCCTAAAATTTTGGTGGCTTGAGTTTAGCACCATTATAGCTTGAAATTCACCAATTCTTGAGGGTAAGCATTCCTTGATCATAGAGAGACATTGTGTTGGTTCTGAAAGTGTGATTCTATAAGTGGACCCCATATAGGGTTTGTACGTGATTTTATACCCGAAGAACACTAGTGCAATATGGGTATCATTGTTCTTTTGTTGATGTATAGATTGTGATTTTGATAGTGTGGCATCTTGTACAAGTATTTTGGAAAGGGAAACCTATGCTTTCGTCGATTCTCTAGATTTTTCTTTGGAGTCCAAGAAGGCTAGGTTTACCCTCTTTGTAGATTGAGCTATTATAGTATGATTATGATATTAATGCTAGATATGAGGTGGGACTTAGGTGTTGGTGGTATGATTGAAGATATTTAGGTTAGTTGGGCTATTTAGGCTATTTTGAAACTATAATTTAGGTGTAATTCAATTAGTTTCTTGTGTTTTAGGGTAAATTTCTATCTTAGGGATAGTTATGACTTATTTCACATCTAGAAATAATTTTAGATACCTTAGGCTAATCTGGTGTAGAATTCTCCTAAATTAAATTTCGGGGATTAAAAGTGGACCCCTTCGGCCCACCTTAGGTCAAATGACCCTTATTTGCATATTATACCCTTATAAATGATTATGTTGGGGCCCTAAGGAGATTAAATATTAATGAATGTGTTAGTTGGATATTGAGAGTTGATGCTAATATCGTGCATTAATGCCATAGCTTATGAATATGATTATTGATATGGATTAGAGTTATGATTAATGATATGCATTATACATATGAATATAAATATGTCTTGTGGATATGATTAATGAAATAGATTATATATATGATTAATGATATGGATTATATATATAATTATTGATAGGACTATTGACATGGCCTATAGACTTGATTATTGGCATCACTTAGTAGACACAATATTGGTATGGTTTATAGATATGGGGATTGATATGACCTATGGATGTGATTTGTGGCTGGTGTATGAAGACGAGTAAAAGGGTGGTTTATTAGTTTAGTTAATAGAGGTAGTTTATAGATATGGATGACCAATTTGGTTAATTTGTACAATTTACAAATATGAGTTTCGGTTCAAGTCCAAAAATTAACAATAATGATGATGAAATTGATATATGAGTTTTGGTTCAATACGGCAAATGATAATAATGTTGATGATGCTATTAAGTTTCGATTCAAATCTAACATTGGGTGTAATTTAAGATATGACACAGTTCGGATGGATGCTTGGTTATGGTATGATAATTGGTAATTTAGGTTTATTCAATTATTTAGCTTCCTTGATTGTACTCTCTGGGCTAATGGGGGCCTGTGATGGGTTACTTACTTTTTCCATACTATTGGCTTATGAGGGTCAATCTTTTATTTATGGTTGTGTTATCTTTACATTACTATTTCATATGTATTTACTTATTCATGTACAACAGTGCGGGAACTTATTTCCAGGTTTGCCTCTCTTGCCTTTACTTATCTTATTTATCTTGCATCTTTATTATACTTATATTATGGTTTAGCTCAGTTGGCCAATGATGCTTACTGAGTACTCGTGGTTTAGGAACTCATACTACACTTCTATACCTTTTTTGTGTAGATCTGAGTACTAATTGCCTTGCTAATTCAACGATCATGTTGGGTAGGTTTTAGAGATTAGGTGAGCTCTTAGAGTAAGTACTTTTTCCTTATATGTATCTTTGCATAGCCTTTCATTTTTAATACAGATTGTATTTGACTATTTTGTAATTATGGTTTAACTGTAGTATCTCTTTTACCGATATTACTGAGTCTTGGGATGTTTGTTGATCTTCTATCTATCTAGTAGAACTATTGTGACTATTCTATTGTTAATTTAACTCCTTAACTGTTGATTTCTTGTTTTTAGGCTAATTTTTGCCATGTTAGCCCATTGTGTATAGATTCAGGCTACTATTTGGCTTACCTAATAGCAGTATAAAGTAGGTGCCATTATGACTCATAAATCTGGCGGTTACATTATGCCTTGAAGAGGAAGAAATATTATAATGACCTAATTTTTGGTGATTATCATGAATTATTTATTTTTGTATGTTTTGACCATTTTAACCCTGCATATGATTGCATGGTGACATTTTTTGGGTATGGGGATGATTGACATGGTTCCCAATGTATTTTGATGTGATTAGTGAGAGATTGTGGTTTTTGGTATTTACAAAAGTCTTAATAGTTATACACTAGGTTTGTTAGTGTTGTTGTACAAAAGGCTTATTAGTTGACTTTTGACAACATTTATTGATATGTGCATCAGATAGCAAAATGAACTACGCTAGTAGATTCAGAACATCTATTTTTAGTTGGTAACATGGTTAGTGTGGTTTTACGACTTTTATATCTCATTTTGTCCCTCTATTTTAAATATTGGATAATTGGGTTTCGCAGGTCTACTTTGTGAAAATGATATTTTAAAAAAAATTTGATATCACCAATTAGCCCGAAGCATTGAATTTGATAGTGTAGCATAGTTCATTTGCATACTCGAGATTTTGAATGAATCTTGAGGGGTCTGCGGAGACTTGGAATACTCCAAGTCACCAGCTGGTGTACCACTTAGCTGGTGCACTCGCTTAGGAAACCTATTGATCACTTAAGAGACTAGTAGTCGCAGCGGATATTGTGTAAAAGACTCCCTCATTGCTTAGGTGATAGTCAATTAACTAACAACTAAGTCTCATACATGATAACGAAAGCATAGCGTAAGGGACGCTTGGTCATTTAAGCGATTCGATGGTTGCTTAAGCGATGCCTGGGTGGGTTAAATCACCAAATTGCGTGGTCTTTCTCTATTTTCAAGACTTAGATCTTGGGGTTTCATGTTTTTTGGAAATTTCTTCCATTTTGATCTTGGGTGAGCTCCAAAGCTCCTATATTAATTATTTTTCTTTGATTCTTGTCATTTAAATCCTTTCAAAACTTAATTTCAAAGATAAAATTTGGGGATTTTGGCCGGTTGGGCCTAAATTTGGGGATTTTTCGATTAAAACCCTATTCAAACCCTTTTTCACTTGGGTTTTTGTTTATAAGTTCCTTTAATCATGAGGAATATATTTTTGGACTAAAATTTCAATCTACCCTTCTATTTGAAAAGCCATTTTGGGGGTCTGTTTTGACCCCAACCTAAAAATGGGCAATATGTGTATCATTGGCTTCCTTTACATATTGTAGATTACATATTAGTATGTTTTAGTTGATTTTGACTTTATTTTTTAGGAGAAAGATCAGTGGTAAGGCTTTTGGAGTAATTTTTGGCATTTGACGTAGGTTATGGCTTAATTTTCTTTAGACTGGGTTGGGTAGTTAATATAAATATGACACTATGTTAAGGATATGGGAACTTATTATGAAATGACTATATTATTGTGTTGTGCCTGTGTAGGGGCCTATATTATTGTGATTTGGTCGTATCTAGAAATTATATGTTGTGTGTGATCACGTGGGGTCTTATATGACATTGTTGGCTTTGTGTATGTACATTTGATTATATTTTTTCTGATGAAAAAGCCTAAATTGGAGTTTATGTGGGTTTAATGGCATACTATTGTGTATTTTACTCTATTGACATATAGATTACATCTGGATTCATGGATGGTTGGATTACTGAGTGGATTCTAGCTTACATGGTTGGTATATTGGTTAGATATGGAAATTCATTTTTTGGTTTGTTGTGAGAATTACATCCTCAGATCATATATATTTATGAAACATTGATGCCATCTTTGAAATATAATATACACTGGCTTTTTCTAAAAGAAAATGTGACATCTTTGAAAACCATCAATCGATGGATATGCCAGAGAGGATTTAAGGATATTGGTATTGCATATTAGATTGTATATGGGTTGCGAACCCCCCATGGGTCCTACCTGGTAGCACAGATCGATACGTGTATACGGAGGTTGTGCGAAAACCTCGAGTATCATATCATCATCATCATCATCTTTATTTTATTTCATCTACATTATGCTCATTCCTTGTTATATTATTACCCTTGATAGGAAATCCATCTATTTGTACTTCTTTCTTATACTTGTATTTGGTATACGTGTATACTTTTGATTCTTTCTCATATTTATGTATGGTATATGTGTATATTATAGAGGGTCTAGGTTACCATTTATGACATATTTTGATTGCATATGAAATGCCCATAGTGCGTTTTTTATATGCTTTATTTTTTACTTTGCTCAGTCAGCCTATGATACCTACCGAGTATATATGGATCATAGTCATCCCTATTATGCCCTTTAAGTACATAACTAGGTAAGAGTGCGATGCATGATAGTTGATTCACGAGGTAATTAGAGTCTATTTAAGGTAGTAGTTGACCTATTCATTTAGAGTTGACCTTATATTTCTTCCTATCTAGATTTTGTCTTATTTGTATTCAAAGATTTTGATCCTTTTTGGACTTTCAATGTATCATTGACATTCGCGATATATTTAGTGGTTCTTACATTGTCACACTAGGTTTTGGGATATATCATGGCATCTTTGCCTACATATTTCCATTTTTGTTATGTATGTGTGGTTTGACTCTATTCAAGAGTCTTGCCTTGGGTTTTTGGTATTAATTTCTCATTTCATTTCACTTTGGCTGATAGGCTTACTTATCAAGGTGTGGTACTCCATAGACTTTGAGTGTTATTCCTCCTTCCATTCCTATGTCTAAGTAAGGTGTTTCAAGACTAAGAGTTTAGCCTTGTTCTATGTTACCTCCTTAGGTGGGATCTTAGCCAACCAGATTTACTATGCCTCCTGCTATTGTGAATATAGTTATATTTTCTGAGGATTAGAAGTGTTTTCAGAGATTCACTCATTTGGGTCCTCCTATTTCAATGGTGCTGCAGGCAAAGATGCTGATGAATTCTTGATTGATTATCATGTGAATTTGCTTAACCTTGGTTTGCTTGAGTCGTACATAGTGGCTTGTCCTACTTATAGTTTAGAGATGAAGCTAGGGATTAGAGGAGGTCATTTGTTAGTTGCAGGCCTCTTAGTTTGCCAAAGATGACTTCGGATCAGTTTTCTGAGGCCTTTTTTGATATGTTTGTGCCTTATAGTCGGAGGGATTACATGAGTGTAACACCCCAAATTTTTGATCCTTGAAAATTTCCTAACCCATGTGCTTACTTTCAAGATTACAACTTTCTCTACAAGTCATGTTGTGTCATTATGGGTCATACGACCATAATCGTAGCCTGACTAGTGTGGATTGTCCAAGTTTCTATTATTATTCTGATTGGCTCATAATGAGTCGTAGAGACTCCATAGAGTCTTGTACTCCCATCCGTAGCCAAACCAGTGTAGTGCCTTAATTGATTTTCCCTTGACTACGGTTGAACCTAACTAGTCGTAATATCTTAGTATGAGTCATATGGTATGATTGTATCCATACTAGTATGGGTGCCCATGGATATTTTCCAAACTACGACTGGAGGTGATGAGTCGTAAGGTTGCCCATAGCAAGTTGGCAATAATTTTTTAGTTTTTTCATTCATGGCAATTTGGACATTTCCCCTCTTCCCAAATTGTGACCCTTGACTTAAAACCCCTTAGGGTATTATTATGTCTCTGAAACAAATCAAAATAACTTCTCAACCTCTCTCAAATCCCTAAGGTCAAGAACACTTAGGGTTTTTAAGAATTTGGTAAATTAGTACTCTCAAGGGTGATTTCTCTTCATAGGTATGATACTTTCAAGCATGTTACACTTCCCCAAATCTAATATTTGTGAAAAATATGTGTTTTAAATGGTTTAATCATATGGATTTGAATGTGGGTTTTGAAATGTGTTGAGGATTTTTGAATGGTTGATCCTATAATTGTTTTCCCATGGTTGTCATGCTTTGAATTGAATGTTTTTAAACTAATGGGGTGCATGGATATCGGAATTTGAATGGTGGTTGAGAAATTCCCCTGAACTGATGTTTTGAACTTGGAAATTGGTTTTGAAAAATTGTATTCCCTAAACCAACTTGTGTAAATGGTTTTGAATTGTGGAATTGTCTCTTGTTTTGACTTACACATTGATACTATAGCATTGCATAAATGATTAGACAATGAACATTGATTTGATATCCTAGTTGGCTATGTATTGGTTTAATAAGAAAAGGGGATTGAGGCATTTCCCTAATTTGATTTGATAACTATAAGTGGTCGAGGCATTCTTCCAACTTGATTTAATAAACAAAGGGGGTCGAGGCATTACCCTAAGTTAATGGAGTTGTAATGGTATAATTATAATCTTGCAAGTGTACTATATGACGATACCTATGGTGTACCTTATCATATAATTCCATGTATAATGAATGGTTATGTGAAACTTGTTTTAATTTGGCTTAATGGGTGTTATGTAGCTAAGCCCTGAAGGTGTGGGTCTTGAATAACTTGTACAAGAAATTATTGTTTCCCGATGTGGGGGTTGGTTTTGTTGACTGTGTGCACAGTTCATACTATTGATATATGTATTTGTATCTTGGATCGATGTGGGGTCAGGGAATTTCTTGGTCATAATTGATACCTTTTGTTCGTTCCACTAACATGAAATGGGGACCTTTCAGCCAGGGAGCTGAATCGATATAGCCCGTGGAAGCCTATTTATGACGGTTGAGTTACATTATCCAGTATAATGTTTCACTATCATGATAAACCTTATTCCCTACTCCATCATCTATTATATATATGTATGCATATATGTGAACATGTACATTGAGTTTGAAGTTGAACTTTTGACTGACATTATTTTATACTTATCCTGAGTTACATGCTATTGCTCACCCCATGAACCATCTCTGAACATTGTATCCCCATGCGATGCAGGGTCAAAAGTCACTTATACTTTTCATATGTAGTGATAGGAGATCTTAGAGTCGATCGTTGTGGTTAAGTGGTATAATTTTCTTCTCGAAAAAATTTTATCATTCCATCGGTTTTCCTTCCCTAAATTAGAATTGAATAAATTACATTTACATTATCATTATCATTGTCATTGTCATGGTCGGGGGCATGTCCCAATCTAGTTTTTTTCTGGTATATACGCTTTGTACATATTTCTATGGATTGGTTATCGATGTTGAAACTCTTAGATATCTTTGAACTTATTACTGTCTATCTTGTTATATGTTCAAAATTCAGCCATTGTCAGGTGTGTTATGAGTTATTAGCTAGGAAAAGGGGGTAGTCTCTGATCCTCAATGGACTTGAGATATCTATCACAATAGACCCTAGTTTAGTTCATGACAAAGTTGGTATCAAAGCCTAGGTTCATGGTCAATTGGGAGTCCATAAAGCATGTCAATTAGATTATATTTCATTGGGGGTGTAGAGCACCATATTTATGAGGGAAAGGCTATGAGACATTTAGGAATGTTTCCCTTTCTTGTATTCTACTTTTGAGCTATAGATTCTAAGGTCTTGAAACTCTTATAATCTCTATTTGTTCATATGTTAGATCATACTTCCCCGAAGATCCGATGCTACTGGAACTTCTTCTATCCTATTTGAGGACAATATAGGAGGAACTCATCTATCTTATGGAGTTTAGACCCAGCCTAGGGCTCCAGCTCTTGATTATACTACCCCATGTGGAGTTCCTACAGTCCCTACTAGTCCCTCCTCGATTTTCTCAAGATGATGATGATCATGCCCCACCGCCCTAAGGAGACATTTATAATGCTGAGTTTCATCGATCTATTCATCTGTTGACCTAATTGGTGACATCTCAGTCATGTTAGTCGAGTTTTCCTAATACTTCTATGAGTTCTTATGAGGTTACTCGAATTGGATAGTTTATGAGGATCAATCATCTGACATTTACTGGCACTAAGGTTGAGGAGGGTCCTTAAGGATTCATAGATGAGAAGGAGAAGATCTTATGAGTTATGCATGCATCTATCTCTGAGAGTGTGGAATTTTTTGCATATCAACTGAAGGATATGTCATATTAGTGCTATGATGAGTCAGACCAGTCTAGGGGTGATGATATGGAGTTAGCACTATAGGATGAGTTTTTGGGTTCCTTATCGAATTATTTCATTCCTCAGGAGTTGAGAGAGGCTAAAGATGAGGAGTTTGTGAATCTAAAAGATGGTTGGATGACTGTGGCAGAGTATACCCTAAAATTTTATCAATTGTCCCATCATGATCCTGAGTTGGTGTCTAACATAAGGGCTAGGTTAAGAAAGTTTGCTTTGGGTTAGTTTCAGGATTTAGTACTAAAGTACAAGGCTACCTTGTTGAATAGTGATATGGAATCTTTAGGCTTGTGGTATATATTCAACAGGTCAATTATGTAAAGAAAAAATAAGAAAGTAATAGGTCCAAGTACTCTGAGCAGGGTAGCAACAAATAGAACAGTGGTAGAGATGGCAAGCAATGGTATAAGAAGAAGTGGGGAAATTCTGGTTCTTATTCTACGGCTAGTACTCCATATCCTAAACGATGCGGTGATTTCCCCTTTCAGATAAACAGTAGGTTTGAGGCACAAGGTGACCAACCTCAACCCAGCGGGACCTAGTTAGCTCCATTGAATCCTTCTTATAGATTTTATAGCTTATTGCACCGTGATTTTTATGATGAGGTAAGACATAAGTGTTTTAGATGTGGCTAGCCTGGAAATATTCAGAGGAAATGTCTCTCCAACGATATTGCTAGTGGGGCTAATAATATCCCGATTGTTGCTTCTTCAGCTCTTGCACTAAAGGGTGCTACTTCTGGCTCTTGCACTAGTCAAAATAATTTGTATACTTTTGCCATTTGTCAGGACTCTGAGGAATATATTGATGTTGTTGCTCGTATTCTAATATGTTTCTCTTATGATGTGTATTATTTACTGGATCCTAGGTCTACCCTTTATTATGTGACCATTTATATGGCTATTTATTTTGGTTTTGGTCATAAGTCTATTCCTGATCCTTTTTTTTGTGTCTAGCCTGGTGGGTTACTCTATCATGTCTAGAAAACTCTATAGGGATTGTGTGATATCTATATGTGATAGAGAAACGTTAGTGGATTTTATTGAGTTAAAGATGTTTGACTCTGATGTTATCTTGGGGATGATTGGCTCCATTTGTGCTATGAGTGTCTTGATTGTAGGACCCAAAGGGTCAATTTCCATCTACTAAATGAGCCAGTGATTGAATGGGAAGGTAGTTCCCTATTGCCTAAGAGAAAGTTCATCTTTTATCAAAGAGCCCAGAAATTGATTTCCAAAGGGTGACTGTGCCACCTGGTTTGGGTTAAAGATTCTAATTTTAAGGGTCCCTTCTTTTTATTTGTTGCTATGATCTATGAGTTTCTTGAAGTGTTTCCTGATGATCTTCTCTGTGTCTTTCCCAACAGGAAAATTGATTTTGGGATCAATCTTCTTCTGGACATTATTCCAATCTCCATCCCTCCCTATAGAATGGCTCTGACTGAGTTGAAAGAACGTAAGAAGTAGTTGAAAGATCTCTTTGATAAGGGTTTTATCTTATCTATTATTTCCCCATGGGTCATGCCAGTACTCTTTGTTTGTAAGAAGGATAGGTCCCTTCGAATTTACATAGATTACCACTAATAGAATATGGTGATAGTGAAGAATAAGTGTCCCCTTCCTAGGATTGATGACCTGTTTGACTAGATGCAGGGTGAAAAGTACTTTTCTACGATTGATCTTTGGTAGGGTTTCATCAGTTGAAGATTAGGAAGTTGGATATCCCTAAAACTAGTTTCCATACATGGTACAGGTATTTCGTCATTTTGTTGATGTCATTTGTATTGGCTAATGCCCTAGCGACTTTTATCCATCTTATGATTCGGGTTTTCCATTAGTTTTTTGACTTATTTTTCATTGTGTTTATTGATGAGATCTTAGTTTATTCTAAGAGAGAGGTAGATTATGTCGATCACCTCTATATAGTATTCTACACCCTTAAGGATCACGTTTGTATGCTTAGTTTTTGAAGTGTGAGTTCTAGTTGAATGTCATTACCTTTTTGGGTCATGTTATTTATAGAAAAGAGTTCATAGTGGATCCATAGAAAGTTGCGGTTCTTAATAAGTGGCCTAGACCTATGACTCCAAATGACATTCAGAAGTTCTTGGGTTTAGCCGGGTATTATAGAAGGTTTGAGAAGATGAAAGATAAATTGACTTCTATTTCATTTTTAACCCGCCCAAGGGTATTGATGGCTTTGTTGTTTATTGTGATGCATCCTATGTAGGATTGGGTTGTGTGTTAATGCAATATGGTAAGGTTATGGCATATGCTTACAGGAAATTGAAGGTGCATAAGAAGAACTATTTGACTCATAACTTAGAGTTATTGGCAGTAGTCTTCGCTTTGAAGATTTAGGGCCATTACCTGTATGGGGTTAATGTTGATATCTTTTTACACCATAAGAGTTTGTAGTATATAGTTACCTAGAAGGTGTTGAATCTCAGGCAAAGGAGATGGCTTGATTTGCTCAAGGACTATGATATAAGTCTTTATTATCATCCAGGTAAACCTAACATAGTTTCTGATACTCTTAGCAGGTTATTTATGGGGAGTTTGTCTCATGTTGATGAGGATAAGTGAGGGCTATAGAAGGATATTCACCATTTGGATAACCTTGGAGTTCACTCTTTAGACTCTGAGAATGGTGGTATGATTGTTCTAGAGGAGTGAAGTCTTCTCTGGGTGTCGAGGTGAAGTTTACGTAGGTTTCGGATCCTATTCGATGAGAATCTAGGATGATGTGGGTCACTAAAAAGTAATGGCTTTGAGATTGATGGTGACAATATCTTGAGGTACCAAGGTATATTGTGTGTTTCCGATGTTGATGGGTTATAACTAAGGATCTTGGCGGACGCTCATGAGTCGAGGTACACTATTTATCCTAGTTCACCGACAATGTACCATAAGTTTAAAATGTTCTATTGGTGGAATAACATGAAGTGGAAAGTGCCAAATTTTGTGGCTAAGTGGATGGTATGTCAACATGTGAAGGTAGAGCACTTGAGGTCAAGTGGGTTGTCTCAAGATAATAAGTTTCCCGTGTAGAAATAGGAAGTTATTAATAGGGATTTCATTCTCGATCTTCTATGGTCTCAACATTAGTTTGATTTGATTTAGGTCATTGTGGATAGGATGACCAATTCCCCTCATTTCTTATCAGTAAAGACTAGTTATTCGCTAGAGTATTATGCCAAGCTCTTTCTTTTAGAAATTGTAAAGTTGCATGGTGAACCTATCTCTATTATATCTGATCACGATACGTAGTTCCCATCTCATTTTTGGCATTCTTTCTAGAGAGATATAGGGTCTAAGGTGAACCATAGAACTTCTTTTCATCCTTAAATGGATGGTTAAGTAGAATGAAAGATTTAGACTTTAAAAGATATGCTAAGGTCTTGGGTTCTTTATTTTGGTGGAAGTTTTTTTAATCATTTACCTCTCATAGTGTTTGTGTATAGTAGTTTTTACTCTAGTATTGGGATGGCTTCTTCCAATTCCCTTTATGGTAGGAGGTGTAGGTCTCCTATAGGGTGGTTTAAGAATGGTGAAAATAGATTATTCGGTCCTAACTTGGTTTACCAAGCTATGGAAAAGGTGAAGGTAATTCAGGATAGACTAAAGGCTGCCTAAAGTCTCCAAAAGTCCTATATGGATGGGAGGTTTATAGAGTTAGAGTTAAATATGGTTGATTTAGTGTTCTTGAATGTATCTCCCATGATGGGAGTTATGCAGTTTGTAAAAAAGGGGAAGCTAAGTACATGGTATGTTTTTCCCCTTCATGTTTTGAGGTGAGTGGGCCATGTGTCTTATTAATTAGAGTTTCCATCTATCTTGGGTTCCATTCTTATGGTGTTTCACGTTTCAATGTTGAAGAAGTTCATGGGTGATCCTTCTTTGGTTGTTCTTTTGGAGAGTGTTGGCATTTCGGAATCTGTGCCTTATGAGAAAGTCCTGATTAAGATTTTTGATAAGCAAGTACATTGTCTGAGGACCAAGGATATGACTTTGGTGAAATTTCTATGGAGGAATCATAAGGTTGAAGAAGCTACTTGGGAAGCCTAAGAGGACATGAAGTCAAAATATCCATTCTTGCTCACCGTTCTAGATAATCGTAGATTGTCATTACGGGTCATAGGATCCTAATCGTAGTTTGACCAATGTGGATTGGCGAAGTTTCTATTGATTACGATTTGCTCATAACGAGTTGTAAAGACTCTAGACGAGTCGTGTCGTCCAATCTGTAGCAAAACCAGTGTAGTGCCCAATTGATTCTTCCTTGACACGGTTGAACCTAACAAGTTGTAATGTCTGAGTACATATCTTATGGTATGACTCGTAGCCTGACCAATGTGTGTGCCCATGGATACTGTCTAGACTATGAATAGAGGCCACGAGTCATATGGTGATCCTACAACTCATTACGTCGCCCGTACCGACTGGGCGACAATTTTTTCAGTGTTTTCATTAAGGGTACTTTGGACATTTTCCCTCTTCCCTAATTATGACCCACAACTTAAAATCCCTTTAGGGTGTCATTTTCACTCTGAAACAAATCAAAATAACTTCCCAACGTCGCTCAAATCCCCAAGGTCAAGAACATTTAGGGTTTCCAAGAAGTTTGTCAATTAGGGCTATCAAGGGTGATTTATCTTCATATTTGTGATACTTTCAGTAACATTACTCTTCCCCAAATCTTATTTTGTGAAAAGAATGTGTTTTAAAAGGATTAGTTGTATGGATTTGAATGTGGGTTTTCACATAGGTTGAGGATTTTTGAATGGTTGATCCTTGAATTCTTTTCCCATGGTTTTCATGAATTGTTCATTCTTTGAATTGAATGTTATTTAGCTAATAGGGTGCATGGATGTGGGGATAGGAAGGGTGTCGAGGTAATCCCCTAAATTTATTTTTTTGAACCTGGAAAACAATTTTGAACAATTGTATTCCTCAACCCTTTTGTGTAAACGGTTTTGAATTGTGGAATTTTCTTTTAGTTGGACTTACACACCGATACTATTGCATTGCATAAATGATTAAACAATGAACATGGATTTGAAAGCCTTGTTGGCTATGTTTTGATTTAATGAATGAAAGAGGCCGAGGCATTCTCCCAACTTGATTTGATAACTAAATGAGGTTGAGGCACTCCTCCAACTTGATTTAATGAAAGTAAGGGGTCGAGACATTCCGCAAAGTTAATGAAATTGTAATGACATAATTATAAGCTTGCAAGCTGTCGTATGAAGATACCTGTGGTATAAATTAATGTATAATTATATGGCTAATGAATGGGTTATGTGATTAATTAGGCTTAATAAGGGTTAAGTATCTATGCCATGAAGGTTTGGGTCTTGACCATGTGATCAGTTCACACTATTAATATATGTATTTTTATCTTGGATTTACATGGGGTTAGGGCATTTCCTGGTCTTCCTTGATACCTCTAGTTCATGCGGCTAAGACACACTTGGTCCTTTTCAATAGGGGGTTCTGAACCCTTATAGCACGTGGGTGCGTATTTATGACAGTTGATCTACATAGTCCAGGATAATGTTATAATATCATGCTAAACCTTGTTTCCTACCCCAACATGTAATATATATTTGTATGTATGTATGTAAACATATACAGTGAGACTGAAATTTAACTTTTGACTGAATCTATTTTATCGTTATAACTAGTTACATGCTAGTGCTTACCCCACTAACCATCTCCAAACGCTGTTTCCCCATGCGATGTATGGTCCGAAGACACTTCTACTTTTCCTGCCCAGTGATATGCTATCTCAGAGTCAGTCGTTGTGGTGAAATGGTCAGATTTCATTCTCAGAAAGACTTGATCATTCCATCAATTTTCTGTCCATAAATTAGAATTAAAGACTTCACATTTACATTGTCACTGTCATTATCATTGTCAGGGTCGAGGAATGTCCTGACGTAGGCTGTTTTATAAAAGAGGCTTTGCTGATATTATGTGGATTGGGTATTGATGTTGACACTCTTAGATATATTTGAACATATTACTATCTTTCTCGTTATATATTCAAAATTCATCCATTGTCAGGTGTTCTATGTTCTGTTAGCTGGGAAAAGAGGGGTGGTCTCTGGTCATTAGTAGACTTGACATACCCGTCACGGACAACCCCTAGTTTGGGTCGTTATATATTGTGTATTTTACTCTATTGGCATTGGCATATGAAATACATTTGGATTCATGAATGGTTTGATTATTAAGTAGAATCTAGCTTACATGGTTGGTACATTGGTTGGAATTGGAAATTCACCTTTTTATTGGTTGTACGCATTACATCCTCATATCATATACATTTTAAAACATTGGTACCACCATGAAAATATTATAACACTGGCTTATTCTGAAAGAAAAGAGACATCTTTAAAAACCTTCTACCTTTGGATGTATCAGAGAGGAGTTATGGATATTGGTATTGGATATGGAAGTAAATATGGGTTGCGAACCCCCCATGGGTCCTACCTAGAAGCACAACTTGGTAGGTGTATACAAAGTTTGTGTGACAACCTCGAGTATCACATCATCATCATCATTATCATCATCTTCATTGCATGTCATATACATTGTGCTTATTCTGTGTTGTGTTATTGCCCTTTATGTGATATATGTCTATTTGTACTTATTTATTATACTTGTATTTGGTATAATTGCATACTTATGCTTCTTTCTTGCATTTGTGTATGGTATATATGTATATTGTTGAACTATTAGTGGAGATGGCATAGGCTACCTTTTGAGATATTTTCTGATTGCAAGTGACGTGCCCATAGTATGCATTTTATATACTTTATTTTCTATTATACTCAGTCGGCGGATAATACCCACGAAGTACAAGTGGAGCATACTAATCCCTATAGCACCATTTTCGTGTAAACCCAGGTATGAGTGCTTCGCACAATAGTTTATTCAGGAAGTACATGGAGTCTCTTTGAGGTCGATATTGACCTATACATTCAGAGTTGACCTTCCATCTCCTCTAATCTAGATCATGTCTTATTTGTATTCGAAGACAAATTTTGATCCTTTCTGAACTTTCATTGTTTCTTTGACATTCGAGATGAATTTAGTATTTCTTAAATGTGACTCCGAGTTTTGGGATATTGTATGTAATCTATGGTTATGCATTTTTTATTTTACTATGCATATGTTGTTCGACGCTATTCTAGGAGTCTTGCCTTGGATTTTTGGTATTCATTTATCATTTATATCAATTTAAGTGATAGGCTTACTTGTCTAGGTGTACAACGAAAAGTACCATCACGGCCCTTGGTTTTGGGGTCGTGACAAATATTGAAACTAGGGTATGAGATTGTAAATGATGATACTTTTCTAGATGAGCAGGTGTTATGTCATGACCCGAACCAGGGCCTGTCCATGCTGGGTATCTCAAGACCATCAAGGATCTGAGACCACCCCCTTTTGCCTAGATAACAGAACATAGCACACCTGACAGTGGTTAAATTTTAAACATATAATAAGATAGACAGTAATAAGTTCAAAGACATCTAAGAGTGTCAACATCAATACACAATCTATAGGAATATCCACAAAGCATCTATACCAGTAAACAACCGACATTGGGATATACCCACGACACTAATAATGACAATGTAAATGTGAAGTCTTCAATTCTAATCTATGGAATGAAAATTGATGGAATGATCAAGTCTTTCGAAGAATGGAAGCTCACCACTTTACTGCAATGACCGACTCTAAGATCACCTATCACTATGGAGGAAAAACAGAAGTGCCATCAGACCCTGCATCGTATGGGGATACGACTCCTAGAAATGGTTAGTGGGGTGAGCACTAGTATGTAACTTAGGGTAAGGGTAAATTAATGTTATCCAAAAGTTCAATTTCAAACTCACTGTACATGTTCACATACACGTATACATATATATAATAGATGCTAGGGTAGGGAATAAGGTTTAGCAAGATGGTAAACCATTATCCTGGTCTATATAGCTCAACCATCTTAAACAAGCACCCACATTCTATATGGGTTCTACTCCCTCTGCTGTAAAGGCTCAGTACGTGTTAGCTGCACGAACCGAAGGTATCAAGGAAGATCAGGAAATGCCTCGACCCCATGTCAATTCAAGATACAAATAAGTATATCAGTAGTGTGAACTGTGTACACGGTCGTCAAGACCAGCCCTCATTTTAGCAAACATAAGTTTCTAGTACAAGTTATTCAAGACCCACACCTTCACGGATTAAGCTACATAACCCCCATTAAGCCAAATTAAAATAAGTTTCATATAACCCATTCATTAGCCACACAATTATACATTAAGGCACACCACAAGTATCGTCATACCGTACGCTTGCAAGCTTATAATTATTTCATTACAAATCCATTAACTTAGGGGAATGCCTCAACCCCCTTTGTTCATTAAATCAAGTTGGGGGAATGCCTTGACCGCCTTTAGTTATGAAATCAAATTGGGGGAATGCCTCGACCCCCTTTGTTCATTAAATCAAAACATAGCCAACAAGGATTTCAAAATCCATGTTTATTGTTTAACCATTTATGAAATGCAATAGTATAGGTGTGTAAGTCAAACCCAGAGACAATTCTACAAATCAAAACCATTTACTCAAATGGGTTGAGGGAATAAAATTTTTCAAAACCAATTTACAAGTTCAAAACACCAATTTTGAGGATTACCTCGACACCCATTCCAATTCCCACACCCATGCACCCTAAAGCTAACGTAGCTTTAGTTCAACTGATGGTAAACTAACAAAAAATCAATATTAGAAAAGTATGTAGCTCCCTGAAGTTAGTCAAACAGATCATCAATCATCAAAAGAGAGTACTTATTCTTCACTGTCACCTTATTCAACAGGTAGTAACCTATACACTTTTGAAGGGATCCATCCTTCTTATGCATAAAGAATACCAACACGCCCCATGGGGAAACACTAGGGCAGAGAAAACCCTTATCAAAGAGATCTTTAAACTACTCCTTAAGTTTTTTCAACTCCGTTCAAGACATTATATAGGGTGAGATAGAGATAGGTTAGGTATCTAGAGAAGATCAATCCATAAATCTATCTTCCTATTGGGAGAAACACTGAAAGATCATCATGAAACTCGTCAGGAAACTCATTGACTATAGGAACAAATTATAATGAAGGACCATTTGAGTTGGAATATTTAACATAAACTAAGTGATGCAGATACCCTTTGGAAATCAAGTTTCGGGCTCTAAGATAAGAAATGAACCTTCCCTTAGGCACTAAGGAACTACCTCCCCACTCAATCACATACTCATTTAGGAATTGAAAACTAACCCCTCAAGTCCGACAATCAAGAGATATATAACACAAATAGAGCCAATCCATCCCCAAAATAACATCACAATCTAACATGTCCAATTGTATCAAATCCATCAATATCTCCCTAAGAAAAATAGTAACTACACAACCCCTATAGACTCTCTGTCAATAATAGAGTCGCCCACTAGGGCAGACACAAAAAAGGATTAGGAATACACTAAGTACCCAAACCAAAATGAATAGCCACTTAAGGGGTCAACTAAGAAAGGGTAGACCCAGGATTTAATTGGCAATACACATCATGAGAAAAAAGTTTTAGCATATCAGTAACAATATTAGGAGATGCCTTAGAGTTTTAATAGGTGGTAAGACTATACGAATAATTTCGACCAATGCTGAATCTAGAAATAACACCTATTAGTGCAGAAGCTGAAGAAGTAATAACCGAAACATTATTAGCCTAGTAGAAACATCATTGGAGGGATAATTCCTTTGAATATGGCAAGGTTGGCCATATCTAAAACACTTATTTTTCCCCTAAAGAAATAACCCACGATGCAATGACCACAAAATTAGCAAGGAGGATACAACAGAGTTGATTGGGCCCTACTGGCCTGAGATTAGGTACCTTATGCCCTAAAACTCCTATTATTTTAAAAGAGATAATTATCGAAAGGTTTAGGATATGGATAACTAGCCATAGAATATGAATTAGAATTTCCCCACTTTTTCTTAGACCATTGCATGTCATCTCTACCACTATTTTGCTGGCGTTTACCCTACTTAGAATACCTGAACCTATTAATTTGCCTTTCCCCTAGTTTTACTTGTTTCATCTTTTTATCTTTAACTAACTACAGAGATAACACAAGTCTAGAGATATCCATATCACTATTCAATGAGGTAGCCTTACATTTTATTACTAAATCCCGAGATAAACCCGAAGCAAACTTTCTCATCCTAGCCTTTATGCTAGATACTAACTCAGGATCATAATGGGAAAACTAAGGAAATTTTATTGCATACTCTTTCATAGTTATCCTACCCTATTTCAGTTTCACAAACTCCTCAACTTTAGACTTTCTCAATTCCTAAGGAATTAAACGATCTTAGAATGCACCAAAAAACTCATCCCATAGTGCCAACTCCATATCATTTACCCCTAGGCTAGTTTCACTCCTCATACCACTAATATGCTACATCCTTCAACTGATATGCGGCAAATTCCACACCCTCGGAGTTAAAAAAATGCATAACTCAGGAGATCTCCATCTCATCTATTAGTTTTTGAGGATCTTTCTCATCCGTTGAGCCAGTAAAGGTTAGAGGATTGAACCTCATAAATTTTCTGACTCAAGTAACCTCATAAGAACTCATAGTAGTACCAACAAGACCCATCTGATATGATTGATATGTCACCTACTGGGTCAACAGATGAATATATCAATGTAAGTTAGTATTAGAAATGTCTCCTTAGGGCGGTGGGGCATGATCATCATCAACCCTAGGAGCCCGAGTAGGACTGGTAGAGACTGGTGCAACTCCACATGAGGTAGTACAATAAGGAGCTAGAGCCCTATACCAAGTATGAACTCCATAAGCAGGATAAGTTCTGCCCACATTCTCCTTAGATGAGAAAGAAGAATTCATGTGAGCATCAAATCTTTGTGGAGGCATGATCTAAAATGTGAACTCATAGTGATTAGGGAAGTTTCAAGACCTTAGACTCTAAAGCATGAAAGAAGAACACAAGAAAGGTAAACATTCTTAAATATCTTGTAGCCTCTCCCTCATAAGTATTGTACGCTACATACCCATGAAAGGGACTCTACTTAACACTGTTTTATGGACACCTAATTGACCATGATCCAAGGCTTTGATACAAACTTTGTCATGGCCCAAACAAGGGCCTGGATATGAAGAATATCTTAAGTCCATTGAGGATTAAACAACCTACGTTAAGATGTGCCTTCGACCCTGACAAAGACAATGACAATGATAGTGTAAATATGAACTCTTTAATAATAATCTATTGAAGGAAAACCAATGGACTGATTGAGAATAAAAGGTCACTACTTCACTACAATAACTGACTTTGAGTTCACCTATTACTTCACAGAAAAAATAAAAGTGTCTTTGGACCCTATATCACGTGGGCATATAGAGTCCAAAGACGGTTAGTGGGATGAGCACTAACATGTAACTCAGGATAAGGGTAAATTAATGTTAGTCAAAAATTTAATTTGAAACTCACTGTACATGTTCACATACATACATACATATATATAATAGATACAGGGGTAGGGAACAAGGCTTAGCATGATAATAAAACATTATCCTAGACTATGTAGTTTAATTATCTTAAATAGGTACCCACGGGCTATATGGGCTTAACTTCCTCTGTTGAAAGGGCCTCAGTGCTTGTTAGTCGCATGAACCAGAGGTATCAAGGAACACCAAGGAATTCCCCAACCTTATGTCAATCCAAGATACAAAGACATGTATAAAAAGTGTGAATTGTGCACACAGACGTCAAGACCAACTCCAATATCGACAACACATGAGTTTCTAGTATAAGTCATTCAAGACCCACACCTTCATGGATAAGCTACAAAAAACCCATTAATATCAATTAAAAAAAGTTTCATATAAATATTTAATTAGACATGGAATTATACATTAAGCTACATCATAAGTATCGTCATACCATACGCTAGCAAGCTTGTAATTGTGCCATTACATTTCCATTAACTTGGGGAAATGCCTCGAACCCCTTTGTTCATTAAATCAAAACATAGCCAACAAGGCTTTTAAATCTATGTTCATTGTTTAACCATTTATACGATGCAACAATATAGGTGCATAAGTCAAACAAAGAGACAATTCCATAATTCAAACCCATTTACATAAGTGGGTTGAGGGAATACAATTGTTTAAAACCAATTTACAAGTTCAAAAAATCAATTTGAAGGATTACCTAGACCCCTATTCCAATTCACACCCAGCACTCCATTAGATAAAAAAAAATTCAATTCAAACCACGAATAACTCATGTAAACCATGGGAAAACAATTGAAGAATCATCCATACCAAAGTCCCCAACCATATCAAAACCCATATTCACTTCCACACAATTTAAACCATTTAAAGCACATTATTTTCATAAAATAAGATTTGGGGAAGATTAACTTTCCTGAAAGAATCACAACTATTGAGAGAAATCATCCTTGAGAGCCCTAATTAGCCAACTTCTTTAAAACCCTAAGTGTTCTTGACCTTGGGTATTTGAAATAGGTTGAGAAGTTATTTTGATTTGTTTCAGAGATATAATTCCCCTAAAGGGGTTTTAAGTCGTGGATCATGATTGGGGAAGAGGGGAAATATCTAAAGTACCCTTATTAAAAGCTGAAAAATTATCGCTAGTGTCTGTGGGTCACTATACGTCTTATAAAGATATATTATAACTCGTCACCATAAGTTATAATCCATAAAAAAATTAAACTCCCTTCTCTGGTGAACCTACGATTCATGCCATACAACTTATCATGTGACCCGATGACTCGTAAGGTCCAAATCGTAGTCAAGAAAGAATGTTTTGGGCATACACTTGTTTGGCTATGGATGGGACCATACGAATTGTTTTAAGAATTTACCACTAATAACCCCTAGTCTTTGTCATAATAGAAACATCAGGCTAGTACTCTGGTCTGGCTAAAGATGGATCCTTAAGACCTATAATGATACTCTATGACTCATAGCGAGAGTCATAGTCTGGGTAGTGAGTTTACAAACTCTAAAAATTTTCAATGGCCTAAATTTGGGGTGTTTCATATTGGTAGCACCACAATACTTAATTCCTTGATTTGCAGACTTTGCTAATTATTTTTCAAGTGATCTACTTTTGAAATCGATGTCATTTTTATAGTGATAAAGGCTTAGGGACAAAGTGACGAATCTTTTTTTAAATTAAATATATTTGTTTTGGATTTATGCAGATGGTATGATGAGACAATGTATGGCTGAGGATTAAATGATGAGGATCTTGAAGGCATTGATACCACCCAAAGCTACACCTCCAATTGAAGATAAAATGGCCGAAGCAAAATATAGTAATCCAACTAGGTTGGAGTCAAATCCACAGTGAATACGTGTAACTATCTCTCTCAATTGCTGAAATCACCAAGTAGTGCAAAAACTAAATGGGGGATATTTATCTAAACAATAATAAAACTCAAATTGTCTTGGCTGTGATCCATCAGTAATGAACCCTAGGCTTGTGGACCCCTTGCCCTCTAACTCTGTAGATTAGTGCTCAATCTAACTATTAAACTATTGTGCATGTAGAATCAGACTAGTTATAAATCACCAACAACCTCTTGACATACTTTGGTGAATTTCACTCATCTCTTCTTGGTATTAGAGTATTGCAATACTAACCCTTGCCTTGGACCCCAGTTTCAACTATCTCTTCTTGATCTCAAGTTCATTAGCTAAGATAATTATCTTAAGTAGATAATTATGTTTAGCGAATATCGAGAATTAACTTTAAATCACTATTTTGATCCCCTTTTCCCAAATCTCTACCTCCTTCTTAGGTTCGTAGTAGATAAAAGTGGGATCCAATCATTGTCCACCATTTAAAAATCAAAAAGCACAAATAAAACCATAATAGATGCAACAACAATAATCTAAAAAGATTGAACACTTCCCCCTTTATTAATCTACCATGTTCTCACAACCCTAGATAAGGGAATTAGCAACTCATTATTGTGAAACAATCAATGGAATTAATAATTGAAAACATTAAATCAATCTCACAAGAATTTATGATGAAAACCCAAAGTCTCAGATTAATAATTCAATAAAAAACAAGAACTCAATAATCTCAAGATTAAAATCAAATCTCAGAATCAAATATATGTTTATAGGAAATATGAGTGTGTAAAACTAAGCCTCAAAGGGAATCCTAGCCTCTCTAGCATATATTTACTAAAAATATCAAAAGGTTATTTATACATTACATAGAAAACCTAAAAAATCAAATCCTAAACAAAAGAGGAAAACTTTAGTCGGTGGCTACCTATGGAGCCACTTAAGGGTCATAGCTATCCGCACATAGGTAGAAACCCACTTATGGGGCTTCAATATCTCTTGAAATCAACTTTGTTTCAACATATGCACCTACTTACACCCCTTAGGTGGTACCTAGTGGGCGTTGGTACCGATACGTAGTTACTTTTAAACTTTTGACTTCTTTCTCTTCTAGTCAGCACCAAGAACCAATTTCCCTACAAAATCACTTAAAAAATAATCAAACCAAACAAAATAGCATTTAGTACATGCATATATGTTTTTTTTAAATATAATAAGTTCTATGAAACTATAGCTTATTAAGCATCTCATTCGTCACTAATTATAAGTCATCCTTGAGGTGCGTGGACTGTGCATAATATCGTGCTATGTGGTTACTATTGGCCCAACTATTTTAAATACACACATGAATATTCTAGGGCTTATGACCAATGTCAAGTGTAAGGGGACATCTCACGCAGACATGCACTTCTAATGACGACTATCCTTAAGCTCTAGTTGTTTAATGTTTGGGGTACTAACTTCATAGGTACCTTTCTAAGCTCACAATTATGAAGTATATCTTGGTGGTAATTTACTATGTTCCTAAATAGGTTAAGGTAATTTAACTTCCAAACAATAAAGGTAAGAACATCACAATCTTTTTGAAAATAAACATCTTCTCTTAATTTGGTACACCCTGTGCTAGCATTAGTGATGATGACTCACACTTTTAAAATATACTCTTCAAAACCTTTCTTGAAAACTATTGTGTTAAGCTAAAGGTTGAAACACCTTACCATCCTTAGACAAGTGTTCAAGTTTAGGTCTCAAATCGAAAGATCAAGTCTATACTACTAAAATTTTTGAATGTCAATAGGACAAACTAGGCTAGAAGGTTGGATGATGCATTGTAGGACTACAGGACAAAATTCAAGATCCTAATAGGTGCTTAGCCATATCCTATTATTTATAACAAAGCATACCACCTACCTATCAAATTCAAATATAAGACACTGCGTTATTGAAGAAGCTCAATTTGGAATAGAGTGATGTATCATAACTGTGATCAAAGAAGATGAATGAGATTTATGAATTCCATAATCTATATTATGAGAGATCAACCTTTTATAAGGAAAATATGTATTTATATCATTACCGAAAGATTAAAACAAGAGTATTTCACCAGGGAGACTTGGTCTTGCTATATAATTAAAAGGTTTGTCTTTTTCCTAGAAAGCTCAGATCCAAATGATTTGTAATATTTACTATGGTAAGGGTATTATTACATGGATAAATTAAGCTAAAAGGGGATTCGGGTGTACTATTTTAGGTAAATTGTTAGCATGTGAAACACTATGCTGGAAGTACAGAAGAGATTAGGTCATATGAGAAATTTAACTTGGATAAAGTATGAATAATCAATGGATTTGAGTCATGCCATGATATTAAGTTAGGAATTTCATGGAAGAAAACCCATGCATTTTTTTATTGAATTCTGAGTAACAGACATATCCATGTCATGGTGCGACATTAAATCAACAGCTTCTTGAGAGGCAACCCAAGAATTTAGTTATTATTTTGTTTTGTTTTTCTTGTTACATATTCATTAGTATAGGGATAAATTTTATTGAGGTGGGCAGGGAATAACTGAGAAATGAAAACATAGAGACTCAACTACTAAGTAAGTATTTCGTGAGTAGTGTCTAGGGGACATGAAATGAGTCTACAAATCGTAGACTTGATCTGTCAAAATTTGTATGGAGTGCCTTTTCATGATACTTTGACACATGAGCTGAGCCCATAAGTCATGGACTAAGTCTACAAATTATAGACTCCACGTATAAAAATTAGGGCAAAGTGTCTTGCTGTGGAACATGATCCACTAATTGATTCCATGGGTCGTGGAACAAGTCTACCTATTGTAGACTCCACCCATGGAAATCAGACCTAAAAGTTTCCAAAAACCAACGTCCACGTCTCCCTTTTGATGGATTATGGATTAATCCATATATTATGGATTTGGGATTAGGTAAGTCCCTTTCTTTACTTCTTCATTAATTTTCTGATAAAGCCACGTACACCCAAAATCAACCTTTATCCCCTAATCACAATTAAAACAAAATACCATAAAAACTAGATCCTCTCTTTGAAAACCCCATAATCCTTCCTTCACATAAACTCTATCCTCATGAACCTTCCCTTACGAATAAAACACCTTTCACCACTACCAAATGCCAAGTCTTCAACAACTACTCATATCATTTTCCTTATCCCAAGAAAAGATATCCAAAATTTTTTAATGTTAAGTCCTAAAAGCAATCCCATATCTATTATTTGAAAAGTGTTACAAAAATTTCTTGTGTTAATTACTTGAATTTTATAACTCTTCCAAGGCATGAAGCTTTTGTTTCTTTCTTGTTTTCTTTGGTTTCAAATTATCTGACCTACGATTGAGTATTGTGATTTGATAGTAGAAATACTTATGGGAATGAAATTAGTCGAGTGGGCATGTCTAAGTTATGAGATAATTTTATGTTAATTCCAAATTTTAATGGTGTTGGCATACAAAAATGGTGAACGTGTTTATGTGGTAATACAAACTTGTAATGGTGATGGACACTTTGTGCAAAGATTATGAGGGTAATGCATGGCTCATGAAATTCATTCATGATTCATAAATACCACTCGTAGGAATTAAAAAACCTATGTCATACAACTTGGATTTTGAATTTGAGGTTCAGGGATGGCTTTATGGATCATAGACCCAATCTATTAATCATAGACTAGAGTTGTGGACTTCAGAACAAAAGTAAATTATTTTTATGTTTCCCTATGGTTTGTTCTACTTCTTAATGCCTTTATAAATAGGTATAATGCCACCCAAAGGTAACCAAAAATAAGGTGATACGAAAAAAACATAAAAAGGAAAGCCTAAAACTCAAAAAACTAAGTCTAGAATCAGAGATGAGTCTTTTGAGCAAGAGAAAAGTGGGTATAAGTAGGAACATAAAATTAAGCATGATTACATAAAATTTGTTCCTCTATACATGAGGATAATAACAAAGGAGACTGCTACAACACATGCCATACCTCGTACTGTTCAACAACCTCAGACACAGGTTCCATCTAAGATTACAATACAGGCATCCAACAGCTATCCCTAGTTTGAAATAGTAGAGGAATACTTTGAACTAGTTATTAGTGGTTAGAACAATGAAAATGCCTCTAATTATATTTATGAGACACAAAATGCAACTAATAAACTATGACACCCTTGGTTGAAAAAAGAGCTCATTCAACAATTATCTTAGAAGATAGAAGATTATGTCTTCATGATATGAAATTGATTTATGATAGAGATATAGAAATAATAAAGGCATTATCTTTTAATACATGTCTAGTTTGATGGAGAACCCATTAGGAGCTACAGTCCAGTGTTGGTTGCTGAGTTTTATGCCTCTTTTGACACTTTATTTATCTTGATAACACCTCAGGGGAAGTAATCTAGATGCCAAATCCATTGACTAACACAGTGGTGTGTGGTACATTGATAGATACCTCTAAGAATACAATTTAGTGCATCTTGTTTAGGGCCATTGTTCACCGAATGGGGATAGAGAAAAATAAAACTAAAATGAACTATCCAAAGTAGAAGTGGATGTTAATGAGTTAGATTGAAGCTACATCATAAGAAAGGGGGTTAAGTGAAATTATGTGTTAAGTGACATGTTTAGTGTTTTCAAGGTAAATTTGTAAAAAATTATGAGTCAATATGTGCCAATAAAGTTTGGACGAGAAAACTAGTGGTTCAAGTTTAAGCTATGCTTGTGCTAGTGTTTGACAGAATTCCAAGGTAAATTGAGTAGTGAATACATGACATGTTATCATGTTGTCCTATTCATGTACAAGTTCATGCGTCTCATGTGTTTGACAAAATGTCTAAATGAATGCATAGTGAATAAGTAACAAAAGTAATGCTTTTAAGATTTTACCATGTTTTTGCTATTGATGCTATCGAGTCCTAGGGGTTTTCAATACTCAAAAATCTATCTATTTACCTAGAATTATAGTATCTACAGAATAGTCTCAGTAATGTTATGAACGACAGTACTCAGTCAGTTACAAAACTTAGTGAACTCAATCCAGTTCAGTCAATCAACACGATTAGTAATAGTCAGTCAATCCTAGTATAGTCTAGTGATCAGTTTAGTGTCTATTTAGCTGGGAGTAGGATTCTACACCGAGCGAACCTAGGGGTGAAGTCTCACTTGTCAGTTCAGGGTATGAACTTTAGTAGCAATCCCTTAGTTTCTGTACTATATAGCCAGTGTAAGTAAAATATATCAACCTGCCAGTTAAGGGTAATAAAGTGTTCACCTGCCAGTTTAGGGTAACACATATCTCACCTACCAGATGAGGCTGATTCTTTAGTGGATGCACATAGCCATTATTAGTACCCATGAAATGGTGATAACACCCTTCCAACTGAGGTCACTAGTTGGGGTATGTCGGTTAGATGAATACTCTCACAGTGACATTTTAAGTTTAGACTCAATAAAGAACTCAATTCAGTTCTACAGAATCAGGATTATTAGAAATAGGCACCTAGTCATTAGTAATATAGTAATAGTAATCTCATATATCAGTTACTCAATTATCATAAATTAGTATTCAGTTTCAATATGATCTCAGATATAGTATATATATATATATGTATATGCACAGTATTGCATAAATAGTATTTATAGTAGTGTCAGTTACACATGTACTTTTATCCAGTTATGTTTACATAAATCTGTTAGTTATTGTTTATGCATATAAAAACCTTGCATTTCAGCCTCACCTCATATAACATACCAATAAATTCCATGTACTGATGCATATTATTTATTTGAACTATAATATCGCATAGCATATGTTTGGATGCTCAGGTTCATGATCGCACTTAGCAGTTCAGGTTATCAGCAGTAGTTATAGTGGTGAGTCCTCATATACTAAGGATAGAGTTATTTATTCTAGCATTCCAATAGTTTAGTATGTTCAGTAGTTGGAGTTAGTTGGGGACTTATCCCATCAACTCTATATTCAGACAGTTAGAGGATTTTAGACTAGAACAGACAACTATTCAGTTGTTCAAATATTTTATTCAGTATTATCATCAGCATTTATTTTATGAACCTTATGGCATTTTCAGGTTATTTCTGCATATATTGTTCAGTATTATTATTCAGTACTCACAGCAGGTACCAGTCATGGGTTAGCTTGTTCTCCTTCATGGCGGTAAGCACCGTGTAGTGTCTGAGATGCATACTCGAGGTGTTATAGACTTGGTATTAGAGCCTATGTTTCAATAGAGTCCTAGAGAGTCTGAAATTAGGGTCAAGTAGAGTCTTGTGCATGGGCATGTAGCGCGCCACACTTATGGATAAGAGGCTATGAGGCATTTAGGAAAAAGTTCCCTTCTTTCATTCTTTATACTTTTCCCTTCCCTTTATAGAACATGCCTCCAAAAAGGGCCAATGAAAAAAAGACTTAAAATCCGTCAGCACCCCCACCTGCTTAGGAGAATCACCTGAATGAGCACGTCTCTTACGTAGAATTTAGAGAAGCTTTCACCACTCTAGTTCATTTTGTGGCAGCCCAGAATGAACTCCCAACTGCTATTCAGGATAACCTAGTGGCCAATACTGCTTCAGCTAGAATTTAGGACTTTACTTGAATGAATCCTATATTATTTTTAGGGTTCTAAAGAAGACCCACATGAATTCCTTGACATGGTGCAGAAGGTAACATAAATTATAGGTGTAACCACTAGTGAGAATGCTGAGTTAGTTACATATCAGTTATAGGATGTAGCTCATACATGGGTTAAGCGGTGGAAGGCATATAGGGCCTCAGATACAGGGCCTATAGAATGGGAGGTATTTAATACTGCCTTTCTAGATAGGTTTTTCCTATTGGAGTTAAGGGAATCCAAGGTTTTAGAGTTTATTAACCTGAAGTAGGGAAGCATGATAGTGAATGAGTATTCTCTTAAGTTTACGCAGTTAGCTAGATATTCTCATCATGTTATAGTTGATAGCAGGTCTAAGAGGATTAAGTTCGTTCTTGGTGTGTCTGGCAGTATGGTTAAGGATTGTAGGACTACAATGTTGATTAAGGAGATGGACCTGGCTAGGTTGATTATCTACGCTCAAAAGATAGAAAAGCAGAATACTAAGGAAAAAGAGAGGGAGAGCAAAAGGGCTAGAACAGGTAGCTTCAACTTCACTCAGCCTAAGTCAGAGAGTGGTAATCATCCTCAGTTCTACCCAAAATATTTAGTTCTGTCCCTATTCTCAGCCAGTGCTCCGATTCATAAATTCAGAAATAGTAATAAGGATAGGGTGCCAGGCTCTAAATCTCCAGGTAGTGTTAGCAGTGCTCGAATAAATCCTTTTTGTAAGAAGTATGGTAGAAATTATTAGGGTATTTTTAGAGATGTCGGTGACGTTTGGTTCAGATGTGGCAATCCAAGCCATAGGATCAAAGATTGTCCTTAATCAGGTTTACAGGGTCAGTACAATCGTCCCCCAGCTCATTCAGGTCACCTATTTCATCAAGGTGCCACTTCTAGTGCCGCCATTAGGTAGCGTCCAAATAGGCTCTATGTACTCTAACCCCGACAGGATCAGGAAAGTTTTCCTAATGTGGTCACTGGTACATTACAAGTTTACAATTTACATGTTTATGCTTTGCTAGATCTAGGAGCTTTTTTGTTCTTTGTAACTCCTTATATAGCTGTTGACTTTGGAGCCAGCCTCAAAACCCTAGTAGAGCCCTTCTCAATCTCTATCCTAGTGGGTAAATTTGTCATAGCCAAAGGGTATACAAGAACTATCTGGTTATGGTATCTCAGAAAGTTACTTCAGCAGACTTAGTAGAGTTAGAGATGATAGATTTTGACATCACTCTTGGCATGGATTGGCTTTATTCATGATATGCTTCAGTTGACTATAGAAAGGGAGTTTTTTATTTTTTGTTCATGAATGAACCTATCCTAAAATCGAGGGGTAGTACTTTAGCACTAAAAGGTTAACTTATTTCATACTTTATGGCAAGAAAAATAATATCCAAGTCGTTTCTCTATCATCTCATTTGAGTTTAAGACACTAGTTTAGAGACCCCTAATCTTATGTTAGTTTTAGTAGTATGTGAATTTCTAGATGTGTTTCTCGAAGATCTTCCTAGAGTTTCTCCCAAAAGGTAAATTGAATTTAGAATAGACCTTATTCCAGATACTCAGCCCATCTCTATTCTGCCATACAGAATGGCTCTAGAAGAACTCAAATAGTTGAAAGAACAGTTGAAAGATCTCCTAGATAAGGGGCTCATCAGGCCCAGTATTTCCCCGTGGGGCACACCAGTTCTATTCATGCGTAAGAAAGTTGGTTCTCTTCGAATATGTATTAAATACCATCAGTTGAACAAAGTTACAGTCAAGAACAAGTATCCACTTCCAAGAATTGATGACTTATTTCACCAACTTGAGGGTATCATTTACTTTTCTAAGATAGATCTCAGATCAGGCTATCATCATCTTAGAGTTAGATAATGTTTCATTCTAAAACTAGCCTTCAGAACTCAATATGGTCACTTTGAATTTCTAGTTATATCATTTGGTCTTACTAACGCCTTGACAACTTTCATGGACTTGATGAACCATATGTTCAAGAAGTACTTGGACATGTTCATATAGGCTTCATTCTTGACATTTTTGTCTTCTCTCATAATGAAAATAATCATGCAGACCATCTAGTATTACAGACCCTCAGAGCCTATCAGTTGTTCGCAAAATTTAGTAAGTGTGAATTTTGGTTAAGGTCAATAGCTTTTCTTAGTCATATAGTTTTCGGTGATAGCATTAGAGTTGATCCTTAAAAGACAAAAGCAGTGAGAAACTGGCCCAAGTGCATCTTTCCATTAGATATCAGAAGTTTCTTGGGTTTGGCTGGCTATTACCGATGGTTTGTTGAAAGATTTTAGTCAATTGCATCTCTCATGTACAGATTGACTCAAAAGAAAGTCAAATTCCAGTGGTCAGATTCTTGTGAGAAGAGTTTTCAGGAGTTGAAGACTCGACCTACTACAACCCCAGTTTTGACTTTACCAGATGGTTTAGATGGGTTTGTTATTTATTGTGATGCTTCTACAGTTGGTTTGGGGTATGTTTTGATGTAGAGAGGTAAGGTCATAGCCTATGTCTCTAGACAACTTAAGCCACATAAAAAGAATTATCCCACCCATGATCTTGAGTTAGCAACTGTAGTGCTTGCCAAAAGTATTTGGAGGTACTATCTTTATGGGGTTCATATTGATGTATTCACAGACCATAAAATCTTACGGTATGTATTTTCTCAGAAAGACTTGAACTTATGGTAGAGAAAGTGGTTAGAGTTGTTGAAAGACTATGACATGGGTGCTCTATATTATTTGGGAAAGGCCAATATAGTGGTTGATGGTCTTAGCAGGTTATCCATGGGTAGTGTTGCTCATATTGAGGATAGTAAGAAGAAGTTAGTTTAGGAAGTTTATCAGCTGGCCAGGAAAGGTGTATGTTTGGTTGATTCAGTTAAGGGTATTGGTTGGTTGTAGAACAGTTTGAACTCATCCTTGGTTTTCTGAAGTAAAAGAAAAGCAGGATAGGGATCTTAGTTTAGATAAGATCAAAGAGTCAGTCCATGATCATAAAGTAGAGGTTTTCTCCTAAGGGAGAGATGGTGTGTTGCGTTGCCAGGGTAGATTATATGTTTCACGTATAGATGGCATAAGGAAGTGGATTCTCGCAGAAGTGCATAGTGCACGTTACTTAATTTGCCCAGGGGCCACTAAGATGTACTGCAACTTGCAGGAAGACTATTAGTGGAGTGGGATAAAGAAAGACATTGCCAAATTTGTGGCTAAGTACTCTACATATCAAAAATTGAAGATTGAGCATCACAAGCCTAGTGGGTCTATACATGAGTTTAGTATTCCCACATAGAAGTGGGAAGAAGTGAACATGGACTTCGTAATGGGTTTGCCTCGTACTTATCATCAGCATAATTTGATTTGGGTCATTGTAGATAGGATGACTAAATCCACTTATTTCTTTTCAGTCCATACCTCTTTCTCAGCCGAGGATTATGCCAAGATCTATGTTAGAGAGTTGGTCCGATTACATGGAGTTTTATTATCCATCACCTTAGATAGAGGTACACAGTTTACCTCTTACTTTTGGAAAGCCTTCCAAAAGGGTCTTGGTGCACAATTTTACCTCAGTACAGCCTTTTATCCTCAAATAGATGGTCAAGAAAAAAGGACCATTCATACTCTAGAAGATATGTTGACAGCATATGTTGTTGACCTTAAGGGTAGTTAGGATGACCACTTACCATTGATTAAGTTTGCGTATAATAACAACTATCATTCTAGTATTCAGATGGCTCCATTTGAGAAACTTTATGAAAGGATATATAGGTATCCTATTGGTTGGTTTGAGGTAGGTTAGACTGTGTTAGCAGGGCCTGACTTAGTATTCGATGCCTTGGAGAAGGTTTAGTTAATCAGGGAGAGGCTTAAGATAGCTTAGCTTTGACAGAAATTGTATACTGATGTGAGAAAAAAAGATCTTGAATTTGAGATTGGTGCTTATATGTATTTCAAAATCTCTTCCATGAAGTGTGTGAAGAGATTTCGCAATAAGGGAAACTTAGTCCCCAATATGTTGGTCCTTATAGGGTTCAGAGTCATTTTGGTAAGGTAGCTCATGAGCTTGAGTTATCTGCAGACCTAGCTTCATTGCATCCAGTGTTTTATGTCTCCGTTCTTAAGAATTGGATAGGTGACCCAGTAGTTATAGTCCCTATAGAGAGTATAGCTATTCAGAAAACTCTCTCTTATGAGGAAATACCACTCAAAATCCTTGATCATTAGATTCATAGACTAAGGAACTACGAAGTTTCTTTGGTCAAAGTTCTTTGGTGAAATCAGTCCGTTGAGGGAACTACTAGGGAAGATAAAGAAGGCATGCGAAAAAAGTACCCTCACCTCTTCTCCGCAATCTAAAACTTAGCCTAAGGTAACATTTTTCCTTAGATTTACTCTATTCCTTACTCAGTTATAGTTGTATAATCTTTGGATATCATCCATGCATTCATGAAACAGTTCAATATTCTATCATGTTTACCAATTCAGTCATGCTTCATTTATGTATGTCAGTGTGAGTAAAGTATAGTTCCTTAGTGCAGTCATTCTCATTCGAGGATGAATATTCCCAAGGGGGAGATATTGTAAGACTGCGTAAGATTCTAGGTTCGTTTCAGCTCCTTCTTGCATGTAGAAAGAGGTCTAGGAGTTAGAATATTTTACTAAGTGTAGGACTTAGTCATTTCTAGGGCCTTCAAACTTTGAAAAATTTTAATTCAACCTTCTTGGCCTTAGAACACCAATTTCCAAGTTGATTTATGATCAGGGTCACTCATATGTCTTCTTGGGTAAGTTTTGGATTTTTTGGACTAGCGTAAGGGTGAGTTTGGATGTCCAAAATAGCAAGGGTTTACGATTGGGATGCGCTGTGAGGGCCAGTTGACACAGGCTCAGGGTCGTGCCGTGGGGACTGCTTAACCCGAGCAGGGGTTGCGCTGCAAGGATCGCTTGAACCAAGCAGGGGTAGTGACGCGATGGGAATCCCGTCCAGTAATTTTTATCTGGGTTTATTGGGGAAAATGGGTCATTTTCCCTTACATTATTCAGCCTTTACACAAAATCAAGCCTCCAAAAGGGAAAATTCACTCATTATTTCACAAAATTCTCTCATGAGCAAGCCCTAGGTGCATCACAGTCAAGTCCAAGACTCAAGAGTTCATCAATTCTCACGAATTCAGAAAACAAGGTATGTTAGGTATTCATCCTTAGGTTTTCTTCCACCCTTGAAGTTCAAGAACCCTTTTTAAACTACAAGTTTATTGATTTCATGATTTATATGTTTGAATTAGATTGTGTTCATGTATGCATTGATGTTTGATTTTCAAATCAAGATTCATTACAAGTTTCAAGTGAATTAATTAGCATATATGTAGAATTTTGTTAATCCCAGGTTCAACCCTTAAATTTGCCAGTTGAATATTGTAGCCATGATGATTATATCTTGATGATTTCTATGTGCACTAATTATGCTCCCCAAGTATTTGATATAATTCCTATGTAAATTGAGTAGTGAATTTATGACATGTTATCATGTGGTCCCATTCATGTACAAGTTTATGACTCTCAAGTGTTTGACAAAATGTCTAAATGAATGCATGGTGAATAAGTAATTAATGTAATGCTTTCAAGATTTTGCCATGTTTTTGCTATTGATGCTATCCAGTCCTGGGGTTAGTCAATACCTAAAAATCTATCTATTTACCTAGAATTACAATAGCTATAGAATAGTCTTAGTAATATCATGAACGACAGTACTCAGTTAGTTACACAACTAAGTGAACTCAGCAGCAACAGTTTAGTCAAGCCTAGTACTGTCTAGTGATTAGTTCAGTGAAAATTCAATTAGGAGTAGAATTCAGCACTAAGCGAACCAAAGGATGGGGGCTTACCTATAGTTGAGGGTGTGACCATTAGTAGTAGTCCCTTAGTTGCAGTACTACGTAGCTAGCGTAGGTTAAATATATCACTTGCCAGTTGAGGGTTGATAAAGTGTTCACCTTCCAGTTGAGGGTAACACATATCTACCCTGCCAGATGATGGTGATTCTTTAGTGGATCCACATAGCCATTATTATTACTCATGGCACTATGCTAACAGTCTTCCAAATGAGGTCACTGGTTGGATCCCAACTCAGTTTATAATCTGGTTATGTCAATTAGATGAATACTCCCACATTTACAGTTTTATTTTCAAACTTAGTATAGAACTCAGTTCAATTCTATAAAATCAGGATTGTAAGAAACAATCATCTAGTCATCAGTAATCTCATATATCAGTCACATAGTTATAAAAAATTAGTATTCACTTTCAATATGATCTCAGATACAGTATATAAATATATATGTATATGCATAATATTGCATAATCTGTATTTACAGTAGTTTCAGTTACTTACGTACTCTCATCTTGTTATGTTTGTTTCATTTAGTTAGTTGTTGTTCATGCATATAAAACCCATGCATTTTAGCCTTACCTCATCTAGTATACCAGTAAATTCCATGTACTGACACATACTATTTCTTTACACTATAATGTCTCGTATCATAGGTTCGGACGCTCAGGTTCTTGGTCATACTTAGTAGCTCAAGTTATCAACAACAGTTATAGTGGTGACTCTTCATATATCGAGGACAAAGTCATTTATTTTAGCATTCTAGTAGTTCAGTAAGTTCTGTAGTCGAAGTTAATTGGGGACTTGTCCCATCAACTCTATATTCAGACAGTTAGAGGCTTTAAGACTAGAACATATAGTTATTTAATTATTCAGATATTTTATTCAGTATTATCATCAGTATTCAGTTTATGAACCTTATGGCATTTTAAGGTTACTTCCATAGGTATTGTGGAACATTATTATTCAATGCTCACAGCAAGTACCAGCTATGGATTAGCATGTGATCCTTTAGGGTTGTAACCATCGTGTCGCATCCGGGGTGCAGACTCAGTGCGTTACATTTGAGATCTCCAAACATTTATATTTATTGTAGTTATGATCAAAAAGAAAGGCAAGCCTATAGTATGACACTTTTTAGCATAGAGAGTTCTTGTGAGGAAGAGAGTTTTGCAATTAAATTCCTTTTTACATACGTGGTAGCGTGGTGTATGATATTTTCCCTTTTATGAGGAGGCATATGAACAAGTTGAGGTGGGTGATTTTGTCTTCTTCTATGTAAAGAGGATAAAAAGAGTAAATATAGTTGAGGTCAAAAAGTGAGTCACCCCTAGAGTATCGGTGATTGTTACATTGTTGCTCTTGGAAGTATTTTGCATCCTTTCTTATTGCGTTTTATGTTGAGGGGTGTCAGGAGAATAGCTTTTCCCATGTGTGTAGAGCTACTTAGATAGTAACTAAGTTTTATGTCATTGAGATCATTGGGTCATCTTATGTGGGCACATATGTGCATTGTCTCATGGTAAGATGTAATGTTTCTTGAGGACAAGCAAAGCTTTATGTTGGGGGTATTGATGAGTGGGGAATTTACCACTCATTCTCACTCATTATAATATTTTGAATGAATAAGTGATACATAGTTGTGATTAAATGCAGTAATATCCATATTTTTCGATGCACATAGGTAATGAGATAAAGATATGTGGATATGAGCTGAAAAAGATTGAAAGAAGAAAAGAAGTGCAGTTTGAAGACCTGGAGCAGAGCATAGCCTCAGTTACCATAATCGCGGTCGGAGGGTCGCAATTGCGGACAATCAAGAAGATTAGCAACCATGATCGTATGGACCTACCTGTGGCCGCGGTAGCCACGAACGTGGATAATTCCAACGATCGTGGCTTAGCTGAAATTTAACCAAGGGAAAAAACATAAATGCACACAGTTATTCCCAAATTTTCCCATAAGAGACAAACCCTATCTCTTTGATTGAAGTCATCAATATTCTATTAGTCCTAATTATTATAACTTCATCTAGTTCTTAGTTTCCATTCTTGTAGCACAAGAATATTGTAATAATTTTGGGTGAAGAATACATTAGATTAGCTTCTAAGTTAAGGATTAGCAAACTACAATTGATGATTTTTTGGAGTTCAAAGTTTGAAGTAAAATTCACTTAGTCTTTCACTAAATCACATCAATGGAGATTTTGGGTAAATTTTTACTTATCTATCTCATGAGTAGCTAGCTCTTCCTCTTAGGTTATTCATGAATATGTTTGAAGTATGTGTGTGTTTTTTTTGTTAGCTTCAATTAGTATTTTATGTTGATGGGTTTTTGTAATACCCCAGGAAATTTTTCGTTGAAATTTTATGCGTAAACGTGTTGGGTTTTATCTTCTAGAATGAATTATAAATTTTTCATACGGAATGTCTTAGAGTATGACCAACCATTGCGTAGAGTATCAAATAGTATTTCCAGCAATATGTGGATCATCCAAAATGGGCACCCGAGCGACGAGCTATGAACATTTTGATCGAACTGTGAATAGTAGTGAACAGTAAAATGTGTAGGAAAAAGTACTGAGGCCTAGCATATTTTTTCTCCAACTTCAAATGATCATAACTCCCTGTACATAATGATCTGGGTGATCTACTATATATCAACGGAAAGCTCTGGTAGTCCTCTTTCTAATGAAATTGGTTTCATCCAATTTGGATGTCGGAGTAAAACGTTATGGTTGATCTACTTCAAACTATCAAAACAGTCCACCAAAGGACAAATTCGAGAATTATTTGATTTTTAGGGGCGTTTTGATCATTTCCCCTCACCCAAAATCCATCTAAACCCTATATTAAAGCCTATTAGAAGCATTATATGTTATATTTCATCAAATTCCCTCAAAAAGAAAACCCTAAGCTCCTACATCCAACTTGAAGAACCTCCAAAGTTCACCATTAATTCTACAAATTTATTCATGATTCTAAGTTCCTAGTTCAAGAACTCCAAGAACCATCATTCAAAGGCACGATTAACATCTCAAAAATGAGTATCGATCTAAATTTCATCATTCAAGGTATATGGGGTTTTTCAACACGAACTCTCTTTCGTTCTTGTGCCCAAAAGTAATTTTCTTTACAAAGGCATTATTTTTATTTGATTTTTACGAATATGAAGCATGAACCCATATCTTATGATGATTATTATGAAATCTTGATGTTTATGATTTTTAAAGATGAATTTACATGTGTGGAGATATAAAGCATAAATCTTGAACGATATTTATCATGATTTTGATATTTGGATCGTGAATCCCCATTGGAAATTGTGTTTTTTTGAGAAAGTGTGTGTTATAAGCATGTTGATGTTGAATATTTGAGATATTTTGAATAATTTGACCTTTTGGTCTTAATGGAGTTGTTTTGAACTCAAGTGTGAAAGAAATCCACAACGTGGTTGATTTTGATAGATGGGAAGCTTGATGGCTCCCAATGTATATTTATATATTACTAAAATTGTTTTATTGTGGATTATCTTTGAAATGATTTGAGCTAAGTCTAGGAGAAATCTTTAGCACCGAGTGGGAGGTATAAAGCGACCTTACTTCTCTAGAACTACGTGCCCCTGTAGGAGTGAGCCTGAGGCTAATTTATATAGTGATCACTAGTTTGTGTGGATTTTATATCGATCGTCCTACTCCGATGGCAAGGATAGGATGGCTCTCCCCAACGTGGGTTGTACATTGGAATCCATGTAGCTCACATGGTTTATGTCGGTTATAGGATCTCCCATTGTGTGTGTGTTTGCTTGTATCTATGGTGAATGGTGAAGTGATTTAAAAGTGGAATTGTGAAAGTTATTCTTTCGAAAGATTTAAAGGATATTTACATTATGAGAATTGACATTCTTGATGAAACGAATGTGATTGACAAATTATATGATGAATCACATGTGTTATTGTACTTATTTCATCCTCTCATGGTTATGGTGATTTTCTTCGGGCTATGTGAGTCTTTCATATATCCTGGATATTTCTTATAAATATTTATAATGATGATGTTTATACAACTGCATACACCCCCATATACTCAGTTTCTTTCCATGGTACTAACCCACATCTTTGGATGTGGGCTGCATTTTCTTGGAATGTAGGTTCATGTGCTCAGTTTCAGGTTCGGTAGTGATTTTTCAGGCACTCTGTTCTACATCCTCTATTGTGGTGAGTCCTCATGTTCCGAGGACGTGATGTCTGATGTTGGTTTCATGAAATCATTTACATTTGATAATGAGTATGAGTCAGTTGGTGCATGTCTCAATGAATTGCTGGTTTTATTGATTTTCTTAGAGGCTTGTCAAACTAGTATAGATGTTGGGAGTTGACTAATAAGTCGTATTTGTTATCTTTCTGAAATTCTTTTATTCTTGGATGAGGATTACTCTGTTGATATTTGAGGGTTATTTATGGAAACCCCATTGATTTGTGTTGAACTAAATGAAAATGGCTCGAAAGGTTAGCTTGGGGCTACTAGTAGCCTCAAGCATCGTGTGACACTTCGGGACCCGTTTTTGGGGCGTTGCAGTTTTGCAAAGCTTGATGAAAACATGGAATTTGTTGGTCAAAGCTCAAACTTCCTATGTCCCACATCATCCTTGACATAGGGATGTGGGTATCCTAGATCCTTCAACTATCCTTGAAAGATGGGTTTTTGGTGATATGAGCATTTGTGAACAATTACAAAGGTTTTAGTTATTACCTTTTTGTTGTCTTAGAAATAAGGATAAATTGTTGAATGGCTAAGCCTTAGGCATTATTCCAGAAGTAGGGATGCCTAAAATAAGTCTTGATTACCAAAAGTTGAACACACCCATTTGGTATTCGAAAGAATTAGTGGGTGATAGTTTGATACTTTGTCTAAAGGCTAGTACAAAATCTCTAACCAAGCCTACCCTCGTATGACCTACTAAAAGTAAAGTTGATTGTTTTGCACCCACATGTTAGCTTTCCCAAATAAAACATAGCCCTAAGATCTGTGCGAAAATTTTTTAAATTATAATTATTCGTAGCCCTGCATTAATACTTGAAAACCCAAAAAGAAATATTAGCCGTGATGCGTTCCAAGCGCCCCTCCATTTTTATAATCTTGTACTTTAGGTTTGAATTTAGCAAGTTTTCATTGTTCTGGATTAATTTAATCTCCACTCTCACTATTCCTCATGGATTTGACCTCAACTATAAAGTTGGATAAATATATTGACAATGAGCACCTTGCACTTAAATTGACATATAAGTTGAGTGTTATCAATTGGTTGATAAATTCGGGAACTAAGTTGATAATAGCTACAACTTATGCAAGAGATCACCATAGAATAAAGATCATTTATTTGGTGAATGAGAGTACATGAGGCAAGTGTGGAATAGGTTATTAAGTGATATAATGATCCATTTCATTGTTACTGAAAATATCTATGATAAAACTAATCCTATTCATCATAATTATCAATTCTTTAGTATCAAAGTAAATTAGACCTGAGATGAGGTCATACAATATCCCTAGCACAAAGTTAATTTGGAAGTGTTCTTATCAATTGAGTTATGAGCTACGCTTAAACTAGGGTCAATTTAAAATGTCTATATCTCCTAGAATATAAATAGTTATGAGGATCAATACCCACCAAATGAAGGATCTTTGCATCTTCTTTCCCAATTCATCTATATGTTTATTAATCCTATTTTAGAGTAAAATGTTATGATCATTTTACTAAACTATCAGAAGAACTAATTTTACCACTGTAGTGATACCGTTGCAGTGGTAACTGGGCAGTTTATAACCCTATTTTCATAGGATTTTGGTCTTGAACTAAAAAACCCTATTCCAAAGTCCTAGGGGTAATTTTTCAACTTCTTGGGTGAAAACTATTTGTCAATATAAATTCTTCCATCATCATCTTTGTATTCTAATTTTTTAACATCTTAGAATCATTAGAACGATCTTTAATGGTGAAATTCTTGGGGATTTGAACCTAAGTTCATGATACTTTGTAAAAAACCTATGGATTGGGTTAATGTCACCTAAATTTAACATGAATTAATGATTCTCAAATATGAAATTTTATTCTTGGAAACTTAAATTCAATAAAAATAAAATCTTAGTCTTTAAAACTTTATTAATGAAGATACATTGAGTGTGATAGATCTAGTTAAGGGTTATTTGACCTTAGGTAATGATTTAGACCATTATTAAGAATAAAATTAGCGAGCTGAATTCTTAGAGTATTTGTTTCAAAGATTAATCAATTAATAACTCTTATAATTGTTTGATTCTAGATTGTTGGGTTAACGAAAGTATGAAGGAAGAAAAGAGCAACCTTGGTACGGCTTTCTAATTCGAATATCTTTGGCCGAGATAGGTTATGATTTAATGGTTAGTACACTTGATTAGTCATATGTAATAACTATAGTTGATGGGAGATTTATGTCTAGTCCTACTGACATGGAGTTTGGAGGGATAAAACATGAAAATAATATAACAACGCTATTACTGTGTGTTATTTTGTTTTATATGGATCCCTTGATAGGTATTTTATTTGTATAAATTATTTTATCATTTATATAGTTTAATATGTGAATTATAATAGAAGAATTATGTGACCTTCTAGTCTATAGTGCTTTTTTTTAATATCTTAAAAAGGATAAATCCGATATTGTGAATATTTGAAATATGAGGTTTGCTAAAAGAAAGTTAGGAGATTGATTGTCATAAGAGCAGGTGATTTTATAACTTAAGAATCTAAAGTCAAGTTTTCTAAGAACTAGAAAGTAAGATTTGTAAAGGTGTAGGATATAGCAAGAATTATAAGTTGAATAGATTCAAATGGATGAATGATCGACTAAAGAGGATAGTAACTTAAACTTATTGTTGACTCTAATGTAAAAGTTACCAATTAGTAACTGATCATTGATTTCAATAAAAATAAAAGTGTGTGAGATTATTTATTGAAATCAAATGATAAATTAGAATGTAGATATCAGTTTTAGTGGCATGTGCACTCTAAAAATACATAGTTGATTGATTTGCCTTCAGACATATTTGTGATTGATTATTGGATTGGTAATGCTCATTTGAGTAAGTAGTGAATTGTCCTTCGAGCATTTTTATGATTTCATGTGTTAGTGGATATTCATTATTTACTATGAATAATGAAATTGTTGATTGCTCACTACATTGACTTGGTTATCATTAATTTTAATTTCATTTTGATTGGTGTTGTTTGCATCTAATTTTAATTTGGTGATTGCAATTTTCCTTCATGTATTTCTTATAATTAATATTAGCATCTTTTACTTACATTGAGGATATTGATGATAATATTAAGATCATGATGGTCATAATGTTGAGATGATATTGATGATAATGATGATGATATTAAGGTCATGAGAATAGTATTGATGATGATGATAAGATGATATTAATGATAATATTAAGCTTATGATGTTTATAATCTTTAGAATGATATTCATAATGATGATATTGATATAAGAAAGAGGTTATACATACATCTTGGATATATTCATTCATAATATGCATTTGAATGCACATTTAAACTTATATATGGTTGATGGTTCCTTGAGTGGACTGAGTTATATAGATGATATGTCATGGTTCCTTGTGTGGACTATTTATGTTGATGGTTGTGGTCTGGCATTGTAGGAAAGGGCAAATATAAGGTATGTTCAGCAATATATACAAATATTGCTCTCTTGTGTATAGAGTTATTTACTTAACTTATATTGTAGCATCCCTTCTTGAAATGGTATTGAAGATAGTAATTGTCTTTGTTATTGCAATTTCAATAATTAATTGTAGTATAATAGGGAGAAAGGTTGTCATAAAAGAGGACTATTGAGAGAGCGAGGGAGAGATAAGTATATAGAGTTTTTGTAATAAGATAAGTGAGTAAGGATTGAGAGTTAGATTAATTCATAGAATATAGTTAGATTTTCTGGCCTAGAGTATTAATTAATATTACTTAAATAAATAAAAATGTAGTAAGATTGGAAGTTGAAGCAAGATAAGTATTCTCAGATATTAAGTCATTATTTATTTTTGTTTGCTATATGTTGTTATATATTTCTAACCTTGGTTGGTCGATGATACCTACTAATATATGTGGTTGTACTGATACTACAATTACAATGTCACCATTTGAGGATATATCCATGTTGTGGGTTAGTCGATGTTTCTATAGGTACAACAATGGTTATTCTTTAGCATATCTTGCCATCCTACTCATACATAGATATTGTGTCTTGGATAATTTATGTATTTGTTAGTGCTTTCGTACCAATTTACATTAGATTCTGATAAAAATTATTGATTTACTTACACAATATTCTTATGTAATAAATATATCTGAATAAGAAAGGCTAATTATTCATGGATTTGTTTAAGTTTAAGGTTTATACTGTCTTCCGTAAAAAATAAATGATTAGGTGGTAAGGATTCTCCTATCTTGGGTAGATTTAGGTAGGTTTTAACTCAAATTATGATTTTAATTGTGATTATATGGTATCAGAACTTAGGTTACCGATCACCAAATACAAATCAAATTTTGAGTAGTGTCCTGCAGATTAGTGCATTGACATCCATATCAATTTTGTAAGAAGCTACAAGGCATATAGGAATCTATCTCACTTGTTTCTCTCCTTCGTGCAAATTCAATGATGTATTTCCAAGTTGAGCCTAATTGGTATCTGAACCATCACAAGTAGGATTAATTGTTCCTAATTGGTATCTCAAGAATATATAGAAGATTGGATAGAGTTACTCTAAACGATAGAGGTCAATAAAATGCATAGAACTTTTATACTAATGTTGTGAATTAGGTTTAGAAATGAGTGATATGTGTATATTTTAGGTGGTTATGGTGTTTAATGTAGTGAATATTGTAGTTGTTGCTGTTGTTGGTAATCATAAAGCTTTCACTAATTGATCGGATATCTTACTTGAAAAATAGTTGTATTTTTAATATTTTTTGGGAAATTATAGAATGCTACATTTATTACTTATGAGGATGGGTATTGTTTTGTTCATACTATTACCAAGTTTCTTGAAGGTCGAACTTCTTAAGTACAAATATAAGTTATATAATATAAGTTGTTACAAAATAAAATCCATGAATCGTTAAGGTTGGGTTTGATTTTAAGCTATACCTCAATTTTATTTAACCTTTTATAGTATATTTAGGAAATTTTTGTATTCCAGGCTTTGTTGATTATAACGGGATCCTTTTATAGTTCGACCCTATGATAATTAACTTTGGATCCTTTTGTGGTCCCAATCTTTGACGATTACAGTTGTGATCCTTGTGTGGTCTGATAATTGATGATTATATTTAGGCCTAAAATACATCCTTGTATGAATAATCTAGTTAGTTAGTTGACTTGTTAATGATTCCTTAATAAGTTATTGGTCAATCTAAGATGAACTTAGTTGTTTTGCACTACCTTGGTGATTTTAACATAGGGCGGGTTGTGTAGTTTCTATAACTAATGCATGGTAAATTGAATAGGTATATAAAATTTGGTGTTCCTGTAGTATGATAAGTAGAGATGCTAATTAAGATTTTACTTCATATTAGTAGGTTGAACCTTATTCATGTGATTTATAATTATGTATCTTATTTGGATAACTGACTTAAATAATCTGACGAATAAGGATGATGTGATGAATGCTGAGTTTCATCATTTTATCCATATGTTGGCACAATTGGTAGCTTCTTAGGAAGAGCGCGGTACTTCTACTGCTCAATTTTCTGAGGCTACAAGGGTTTGCCATTTCATGAGGTGGAACCCTTTGATCTTTACTAGTGTTAATGTAGAGGACGATCCTTAGGGTTTTTTGGATAAAATGTAAAATATATTTTGAGTTTTGAATGCCACGAACATAGAGAGCATGAAGTTTATCGCCTACTAATTGAAAGATATGGCGTACCAATTGTAGAAGGAATGGGATCAGCCAGGAGATGATGATGTTGAGTCATCTCTATGGAAAGATTTGTCTAATGCTTTCCTAGACTTCTTTTTTCCTTAGGAAATAAGGAAAGCAAAGGCGGAAGAGTTTGTTAATCTGAGGTAAGATAAAGTCGACTCAATTTTTTCAGTAAGGACTAATTTCTTGACCGAGGATTATACAAGGTTGTATATCCATAAAATTATGAAGTTCATGGGTACCTATTTCTATCATCTCCGATTATTTTACGCAATTTTCATCTTACTTTTGGAGGTCACCTCTGAAGGGGTTGGGGAGTAAGTTAAGTTTGAGTATTGCTTTTCACCCACAGTCGGATGGGCAAAAAGAAAGGATTATTCAGACGTTAGAGGATATTCTTATGGCCTTTGCGATTCACTATGGTGGTAGTTGGGTTGAGCACTTCCCTCTTGTAGATTTTGCTTATAACAATAGCTACCACTCTAGCATTAGGATGGCTCCATTTGAAACCTTGTATAGTAGGTGTTGTAGATCTCCTATTGGATGGTTCGAGCATGGTGAGGTGGATATGTTTGGCCTGAACTTAGTTCTCCAAGCTATAGAAAAGGTGAACGTGATTTGGGATAGGCTTAAGGCTACCAAAAGTCACAAAAGTCCTATACAGATGTGAGGCATAGGAAGTTGGAGTTTGAGGTTTGATATAAGGTATTCCTAAATTTGTCTCCCCAGAAAGGAGTGATGTGGTTTAGGAAGAAGGGGAAACTTAATCCCCAATATATAGGCCCTTATGTGGTTTTAAAAAGTGCTGGCAATGTTGCATATGAGTTGGAATTGCCTTCTAGTTTGAGCTCCATTCACCCGGTATTCCATGTCTCTATATTGAGGAAGTGTATTGGTGATCTGTAGAAAATTGTGTATAAAAAATATTGGTATTTCAGATTCTCTGCCTTATGAGGAGGAACCTTTTGATATCTTGGATCATCAGGTTCTTCGATTACGGACCAAGCATGTGGCCTCGTTAAAGGTTCTATAAAGGAACAACAAGGTTGAAGAGGATACTTAGGAAGATGAAGAGGACATAGAGTAAAAGTTTCCATTGTAGTTTTTTGCTCATGTGTTCTTCATAACGCCCCTATTTAAAATATTTGTTAAATGAAAGATTGACTTCCTTGGTATCTTTGTTTTCTAACTTGGTTTAACATCAGGTTAGGGACACTTGGGGGTTTAATCATACTTGTATTGCCTGTTTCCTCATTCGAGGATGAATGATACAAGTGGGGGAGAATTGAAACACCCTAGGTTCTGGCCCTTGCAAATTTCAAAAGATTGAGCCTTCTGTTGATCATACTACTCACCATTCTAGTTGTATTTTGTGCGTAAAGGTCTAGGGAACCTAGTCATATGTTGGTCTGTATGATGTTGAAAAAGTTCTATTCTTGGTACGAGTAGACTTCATATGAGCTGTATATTCGTTATACGAGGGTTACAATGTCTATTTGTATGATGTCTTATGTATAACTGAGATATTTCTACTTAGGGTACGACTTGAAGGGTACTAGTCATAAGGTTAGCGTACAAATTAGGTTGAGTCGTATGTTGGTCATAATATAGAGTCTAACTTTCTGATCAATGTCCGAGTTGAAGGTACCACTCCTATGATATGGGTATGAGTGAGGATTCAAACCGTACCCACCTGCAGGAATATTTACGGTTTATGTTGGGGGAATTCTGCACATGTCCCCCTAATAATTCCTTTTGACCCCACGACATAAACCATTTTGGAGGCTTTCTTCACCTACTAATCATAATCCAACACTCTTTAATAACACAAATCTCTATCAAGCTCTTTGTTTAAGAAAGGCTAGGGTTTTCTTCAAGCCAATCAATTAAGGCTCTAAAGGCGTTGTTTCTTTCTGCCTTCCTTGTTGTCTAAGGAATGTTACTCCTCCCTCATTCTTAGTTCAACTAAAAGCATGTTTTAATTCATGGTTTTCATGGTGTTAGTGTGATAATTTTTGGGTTTTGAAATATATGTTGGGGTTTTTGGTTATTCTTGGTTAGATAATGGTTTCCAGTGTTTTTATTATGGTTTTCATGTTATAATTATTGTTTGAACATGTTTTTGCATGGTAATGGTCAACTGATACATGGTTTTGGTTTTGGAAACTATATGCCCTCAACATGTTTTTATATTGCTTATGAGAATGCTTTTGTCACATAGTTTAACTTTTATTGAAAATTTTGCAATGCCTAACAAGGTAATGGAACTAAAATTGGTTTTGTTGTTTTTAAATGGTTTGTCAAGGCCTTGATGGCAATGGCTTACGTCTAATTGGAAATCTTTTGGGGTACATGGGAATCTCCTAAGACTTGGCTAATGTCATTGCTTGCAAGATGACACACCCCAAACTTCGGGCCATGCCGTATGGGCACCTCAATCACACATGCATCGGAGGTCACCTCGTAACCCAACCTAAACACTTCATCATATCATAGGAGTCCAAGAACTCCAATTCACAAGTTAAGATCGTAGAATAATATCATAAGCCAACACAAGATTCATTATAATAACAATTCCCAAGTTCATAGTTGTTCATTATACCTCTATACAATCCGAAGTCAATAAGTATATATGTCGGGACAAGCCCCCGACAATAGCAAAACCAAGTCTTAAAGATACTAATTCTATAGATAGGGTCTAAGAGATGAATGTCTCCCAGATGTAAGGAGGCTCACCCCTTCAAGTCAATGCACGAACCACCTTATTATCTAATCACGGTGTGGGAGAAGAAGAAGATGCTCCAGTCTCTATGTCGCGTGGGGATGTAGCATTCGGAGACCGTTAGCGGTTGGAATACTAACATGTAAATCAAGGATAAAGGATAAAGTAAATCATCAAACAAAAAAAATCAATATACATCATATTGTGTTATATTCACACACTTGATCATACATATAGATATATTAAATGCCAATAAATATATCAAGGCTCATCAACATTTTCAAACATTCATTCATTAGGCATGAAATGGGGAATTCCGACCTTTCATACTTAAAGGTTCAACATTTCACACTATGCATAGGACTCTAACCATAAAAACATACAGTTAGAAAAAGTATTTTAACAATATACACATTCATTCCATAAGGGACTCTATCCATACTCATATTTATTCAAGCAGGGGACTCTAACCACGTGCTCATTCATTGGACGAGGTACTATCACATCAAGAGATCTATTTGAGCAAGGGATTTTAACCACAAGCAATTTCATTGGCAAAGGGACTTTAACCTCAATCCATTCAAGAGGTAAGGGACTTCAACCTCATGACATCACACTATCTTTAGTTGAGAATGGTACTTTAGTCATATTTACGCATGGGTCAATCATTCACTCAATACAACACTCAGGACTTTAACCATTTAGCCAATTCAAAACCATACATAACCACTTGGTACTTATGGAAGACTTCATTGCTCAACTATTTCAATATTCTAATGCCTTCATTAAATTCGTCACATAATTCATTTTATGGTCCTCAAGACCCTCATAAGACATTCATATTTCAAAAGCATTCTCATGTAGTTCATTTCATATTAAGGGACTACAACTTACTATTGGTCATTTAGCACAAAAATGTTATCATCACACCTCACATGGCTTACCATACTCTTATCAGAACATTTATGAAGTATTGATACTCATTGGGCCATTGCCCTAGTTCAACATATCCTCAATAATTGACTAATCAATTCTATTAGACATTTTCACAAACACCTTTTATGCATACTTATAACAAGGTCCTTTTCATGGTAGATATCATCAAGACTTGGGTAACTCAAGACCCTCATCTTAAACAACATATAAAAATCATTAGCACATGAAATCTACCGTCAATAACATGTATCATTACAAGTATAAGCAAGAATCATCTTCATTTATTGTTAAGTAGCAAAACCCGTTCCATTTGATTCAAAGAAACCATGTACACTTAATAATAGAAGTGTGAAATACATGGGTTTAGAGTTATTTAAATAGGGTAAGATATACAATTCTTATACAAGATGACACACCAAGAATCTTGACTCTTCCTGTTGCCACTAGATGAACACCTTCGAACCCTAGCTTCCAATCTTGCTTCCAAGAGCCTTTAGAGTGTTTAGGAGTGTTTGAGTCATGTAAATGAAGACTTAGGAGGCTAAAATTACTTATATAGGGAGAGGGTTTAGGGATTTAGGTATGGTAAATCACGAAAAGCTCCTTAGTTAAATGCTGAAAATTCCACATGTGCAGGGGTATGACTCCCCCTTATGGTTCACTTGGCAATCGTGACCTAGGGTACGAGTGTTACCCTAACTCATACCCTGGGCTCTTCCTGGGTCAACAAAATTTGTGGACACTAAAGGGTACCCTTGATTCATAACTGAGGGTACGACTCATTCCCCAATCATGAGCTCCAATCCTAACCAAAACAGTCCACATGGTTTGAGACTTTACTCTATACCGTTGAGTAGAATACGACTTGTATGCATTGGTTACGACCAAGGAATGGCATTTTAGTATGGAGGACAGTATATTACCCTAACATAATGTCTGGAATAAAAAGGGGAAGGGAGAGAGGGGTACGATTTGTAACCTAGGGTACGAATCAACCACCCCAACCATATCCACTACAGAGACACAAAAAGGTTATTGTTTTCCAAATGGTCCAAGGTCTAGGTGTCTCAATACTCCCCCACTTTGATAGGAAAGTATAGATACAAGTTGACACCTCAAAATACACCAAAGAAATATTTAATCAAGTTAGAAACAATACACTACAAGGATACAACACAACAAACTTATCATGATCACTACTAATCAACCAAAAATTTTGCAAGCCCACATTCTCGGGTGTTTCATTCTTCCAACTTAGGATCATACATTTGGGAATGATGGGTAAAGAAATCATAAAAACAATTAAAAACATTAGTACAAATCACAACTAACCTTCGAAGAAAATTAGGATCAAGCACACAACAATGGTACAACACAACACATGTCGTGAACGTCATTAATTAACTATTTCATTCCATTTGTCTTGGGACTCAAACCCATTACTTTCCAACACTTATTCATTTCACAACTTAGGAAATCCAACCTATCAACCTTCAAGGATATAAGGCAGTTTAAGCATTAGAGACTTTACTCCATCATCTGTTAAGAATATGAATCAATTTAAATTATTAGAGACTTATACCCATCAAAACAAGTCACACATTTTTTCATATTATTAGGAACTTTAATCCATGATCTGAAAAGACACCAATCATTTCATACATCGGGAACTTTAATCCATTATATAACAAAGACATAAACCAATCTCAATCATTGGAGACCTTAATCCATTGTCTATCAAAGATATACATCAAAGCAAGGAGATTAACATATACCTCCATCACAAGCTTTTGTAATAGGAAATAAATGCAGGTACTTGGACTTCATGTCCTCTTCCACCTCCCAACTATATTTCTCAAACTTTTGGTTCCTCCATAGAACCTTCACCGAAGCCACCTCTTTCATTTGCAACTGGCAAACTTGCCAAAATCCTCACCGGGATCTTCTCATAGCACAAAGAGTCTGAAATTCCAACATCTCAAGAGGGAACAACCAAGAAAAGGTCGCCCATACATTTCCACAACATAGACACATAGAAAACTAGGTGAATGGAGTTCATTCTAGAAAGTAACTGTAACTTATAGGCAACATTGCCGATCCTCTTCACAATAACGTAGGGACCAACATACCGGGAACTAAGCTTCCCCTTTTTGCTAAACCATATTACTCCTTTCATGAGAGACACTTTCAAGAATACCTAATCTCCCACATTAAATTCTAAGTCCCTACGACTCATATCCGCATAGGACTTTTTGCGACTTTGAGTAGCTTTTAATCTATCATGAATCACCTTCACCTTTTCTAAGGCTTGGTGAACTAAGTCAGGCCCAAGCAACTTACCCTTGCCAACTTCGTACCAACTAATAGGAGATCGACATCTCCTACCATACAATGCTTCTAAAGGCACCATGACAATACTACAGTGGTAACTATTATTATAGGTATACTCAATCGAAGTAAAATGGTCATACCAAATACCACCATAATCAATTACACAAGCCCGCAACATATCCTCCAAAGTTTGGATAGTTCTCTTTGCTTGACCATCTATTTGCGGGTGGAAAATAGTACTAAGGAGCACATTAGTACCCAAGCCATTTTAGAATGACTTCCAAAAGTGGGATGAAAATGGAGGACCATGATCTGAGATAATCGACACCAAAGCACTGTGCAAATGTATGATATCTGCAAGATACAACTTAGCACAGTCCTTTGCCAAGAAATTAGTTCTCATGGGAAAGAAATAATTGAACTTGGTCATTCTATCAATGATGACCCAAATAGAATCACATTGATTCTGGGATCTAGGAAGAACGGTAACAAAATCCATATTAATAGACTCCTACTTCCACTTGAGCAACATAATTTTTTTGTATAGGCCACAGGGCCTTAAGTGCTCAACCTTTACTTATTGGCACACAATACACTTAGCCATATGGCTAGCAATAATATAATTCATATTATTCCACCAATAGAACTCACTAAGGTCATGATACATCTTGGTGGCATCGGGATGAATGGCATAACAGGCTCTATGAGCCTCGGCCATGACCTTTTCCCTCAATCCACCGACATCGGGAATGCATAGACTACCTTGGAACCTCAAGATACCATCGCCACAAATCACAAAGTTCATGGCTTTGTGTTGACCTACATTACCATTGATCTTTATCAAGTAGGGTTCCAATACTTGCTTTTCCCTTATCTCAACAACAATAGATTATTGAGATACCGAGTGCACAAACACACACCATTCTCGGAGTCCGCAAGTCAAACTCTAAGATTTCCCAAATGGTGAATATATTAAACCAACTCCCACTTATCTTCCTCAACATAGGACAAACTTCCCATAGAAAATCTTCTAAGAGCATTGGCGACTATATTCCGCCTTACCAGGATGGTAATAAAGACTCATATTATAGTCTTTCAATAACTTGACCCATCTTCTTTGCCAGAGGTTCAACTTCTTTTGGGTAAACATATATTGGAGGCTTTTATGATTAGAAAATATATCAACATGAAAAACATATAGATAATGTCACCAAATTTTCAAAGCAAAGACCACGACAAACAATTCTATGTCATAGGTGGGGTAGTTCTTTTTGTGAACTTTCAATTGCCTTGAAACATAGTTGTAACGACCCGAGATCCCATCCCAGAACGTCACATGGTGCTTATGACCCCGAAGGACCACAAGCTAACCCTTTACTGATATTTGTACATGTACACTACATAAAATTTAAAATAAATGCAGAAACTAGCCATAAGGTTTAACACATCTATACATACTAAAAACTGAAAACTAACTTCCAATATATGCATTTGAAAAGTCTCTAACTATCTGAACTATGGATTTGATAGGACAGGTCCCTAACTAACTCCGTTAACTGAAATAAATATAAACGGAATCTGATGCAATAATAATGAACTGAGATTTCATCCTCAAAAGAAGAGGACTTATTGCTACTGCTGCTGATTAGGTTGAACTACTAAGGATACTCTAGATCCTGTGCCTCTGAACCTATGGTGCCAAATAAAACACCATTGCGCAAATGCATCAGTAAAAGAATGTACTGAGTATGTAGACAAGGTAAGGCTAAATTCAAAGGCTCATGCGTGCACAATATCTAAACTGAATAATCATGAAAATATCACACGAGAACACATGCATGAATGCACAGACCATAAACACAATCAACACAACTAGGTAGTGAAACTCGGATTCCACTTTACTGCAGACTGATCTCACTACTGACACTGAGATACTGAATCACTGACTCATATGATACTGATAACTGATAATCTGGATACACTTACATCAAGGACTGAATTCTGAGCTTACTACTTTAGAATGACAGATTAGAGATCAACCTTTCTAATGGATGATATTCAGAAACTATTATCAATGATAAGAAATATGATTATATCAGAATCTGACAACAAGGATACCCAATAGAATCTGAGACTATGAATTAAGACTATCTGGCATCTTATCTCTGAATATGATATCATATAACTACATATGTGACCAAGCCTATCTATTGGGATGGTCCCTAAATCAAGGAACTATCAGAGTTCCTCATAATGATATATGACTTTATCGTCCTAGTTTCTGAAGATTGATACTAAAACTGAAACTGTAGGAAGTAGTTACTTAATCGACATACCCCAAACTACCACAAGTGGGGTACAACCTATGACCCCAGCTGGAAGGGCGTCAATACCGTGCCACGGGTAAAGACTCACTCTCTAGTCAAGCCTCTCTGACGGGATGACCCTCACAGGAAGTTGACCTAAGGCAATATAATAGTCAACATCTCTGACGGTGATAGCCTCTACTGATGGGGACTTCTGTATCTTGCGCTGGCTACACAGTTCTAGAGTTCAAGGATTGCTACTAATGACTTTGGCCTCTCTATCTCTAACGGGAGGAATAACCATCCCTTCCCTCGCTCGGTGCTACTTTCTACTCCCAACTGAAGGACTCTGAACGAACTTTCAGCTGAACACAAATTGGTCTGAATCTGACACTGATCATATTTCTTAAATAATTCAATTGAGTTAAGCTGAATTCATATGGTTCCGTATCTAATGGAATACTACTGAATCACAGTATCTGACTGATAATACAAAATTTTAATAGATTACTTGGTCATTACCAAGGCCAAAACTGAACACTGGAATTCTACAAGATTTGAGTCAAATATAACACTAAGGCTAGATTACTAGCGATACAGAGAATACCAAGATAATAGAGATTTCTGAGATTTCTCAACTTTTGTAACTATCTGAGGATATAGAGTTTCTGTAGTTCACTGAGTTTTTAGAATCAAGGCTCGACTGGAATTATCGTGAAGCTGACACGGGCTCTAGACAATAGCTCTATTGTCAGGTATAAATACCCCCAGGACTCGATAGCATTAAAGTAAAACATAATCATTCATTCATTATTTCAATGATTTATTCATCATTACAATAATTCATGTATAATCATAATCACCAAAAGGTCACTTCAAACATTCAAGGATCATCAACATCGGTTCACCATCATGTACTAGCCTAGGGTAGACATACTATGAGATTATACCTCATTCAACAAGGACTTATATCAAGTACTTCATACCTATATCAATCTTGCTATATATTCGGATATCACAAAATTTAGGGAAACTTCACATTATCATTTCCTAACTTACTTGCTAACCTCTTGGCATATATAGGAAACTTGTCATATATCAAAGAGTACTTACTTGGGGAAATTTACCACTATCTTGTCTCAACTTACTCACTGCGGTTTTTCAACAACCACAAGACATGTACGGGTTTACACCTACTTTGGGATTTTTTACTATTGCAGAGTAATTCATTCACTTGGTCATTTCACGATACACATAGTTCTCAAAGTCTTATCTATGAAAGAGAGTGTATATAATAATATGCCATCCATCCATCCATCTAGTCTCACTATTTGACTATAATACTTGATTTCTAGTCACTTAGACATTTCATCGGACACCTTACATTCACATGTTAGGCATAGGTGTATTCATCGATATACTCACCCTAATCAACCAATTTTACATGTTTCCAACTCACATAATGTCGTAGATTCATACAAACCATGTAAATATTCCATCTTGGAAATCATTCAACATCAACAACAAGAACACAATCTATTTGCCACATAAATACCACATACTAGGGCCAAGGCTTGATAGTCTTGTAAACAAACATGAATCACAACTCAACAATAGCAAAACATCAATTTCAACTCACAAGAATCATTAAAATTCATAAACATAAATTCTTTAAGATTTAAAAAAAAAAGGTACTTGAGCTTCTTAGATGAAAAGGACTGAAGAATCAACATCTACGTACCTTTTGGAAACTCTTTTATTGAAAGCCTTTGAAAGTCTTCTTGGTTTCTCTTGATTCTCTCCTGATCTCTCTTAATTTGTGAAAGAAAGATAGAGGATTTTGGAATTTGGAAACCCTAGTTTTTGGGTGGAGAAAGAGAAAATAAGGGTTGAAAGCCCTTAACCGGGTATATATAGAGGGTGGGGATAAGGTGAAAATACCAAAAAGCCGATGGAGATTTTAAACTGAAAAATCCTGATTTTTGACCCTAGTGCTATGCGCTGAATCACGGTCCTTCACTGGATTTGGACAACTGGGAAATTGCTCAGTGGCGCGACGTGGTGGGGATTATTTTGGCAACTTATTGCGAACTGGAACTTTTCCGCGACGCGGAGGAATTGCGGAGGTCCACTGGAATTTGACGACTGCCATTTTGGCTAACTCTGCGATGCCTCGTTATGCTAGGTGACACACTGTCTTACTAAAATGGGTCTTACTCTTCACCCGAGTGTCCGATTGAGGTGAATTTGGTATCGATGGAAAGCTTATTCAATGATCCACACGATTCAAAGTATTTCATACTTGGGAAGATATTCCTAAAACATTTGACTCAGATTTTCACTTTACCAAATATGCTTTAAGGCTAAGACTGGAAGAGGATTTTGCGGGGTATTACAATAGGCCATAACCCTACCATGTTGCATCAACAAATAACCAAGACCAACTCGAGAGGCATCAGAATAAACCACAAAACCACCACTACCCTCGGGTAAGTTCAAAATCAAATCCAAAGTCAATTTATCTTTCAACTTCTCAAAACTACCCTCACACGTATCATACCATAAGAACTTGACCTTCTTTTGGGCCTATTTGGTCAATGGGGCAGCAATAGTGGAAAATCTCACCACAAACCTTCTATAATAACCAACTAGACCTAAGAAGCTTCGAATATTAGTTGGAGTCATAGGTCTAGGCCACTTCTTAACCGCTGCAACCTTTTGGGGATCTACCATGATCCCTTCACTAGAGATGACATGATTAAGAAAAGCCACGGCTATCAACCAAAACTTATTCTTGGAGAACTTGGCATACAAATGATGATCCTTCAAAGTTTGTAACATGGTATGGAGGTGATCTACATGATCTTCCTCACTCTTAGAATACACTATGATATCATCAATGAAGATAATGAAAAATATGTCTAAGTATGGATGGAAGATCATATTCATCAAATCCATGAATGCCTCTGTGGCTTTGGTCAACACAAGGGCATAACAAGAAACTCGTGATGGCCATACAGGGTTCTAAAGGCAATCTTGGGGATATCCGCATCCCCAATTTTAAGTTGATAATAAGCCAATTTAAGATCAATCTTACAGAACCACCTTGCACCCAAAAATTGATCAAACAAATCATTGATTCTAGGAAAAGGTTATTTGTTGTTTATGGTCACTTTATTCAACTGATAATAACAAATGCACATATAACGGGAACCATCCTTCTTGTGCACAAACAACATGGAGACACACTAGGATGGATAAAACCTTTATCTAAAGGATCTTTCAATTGGTCCTTATGTTCTTTCAACTCTGCGAAAGCCATTCTATAAAGAGGAATAAAGATCGAACGAGTGTAAGAAACAATAATAATCCCAAAATCAATTTCCCTATCAGGAAGAACACTAGGAAGATCATCGAGAAACACCTTGAGAAACTCATTTATGATAGGAATGGACTCTAGAGAAGGATCTTCTAAGTTATAATCTTGAACTCAGACCAAATAATACAAACATCCTTTTGCAATCAATCTTTAGGCTTTGAGATAAGAAATAAACCTTCACTTAGGCACTAAAGGACCACCTTCCCATAAAATGAAAGGCTCATTAGAGAATTTAAACATGACCCTACGGGTCTAACAATCTATGAAAGAATTGTAAGAGTGTAACCAATTAATTTCTAATATGACATCAAAATAAACCATGTGTAACTTTACCAAGTCAACAAGTGTTTCTCTATCACTAATAAGTATTACACCCCCCTATAAACCCTTCTAGCAATCACAAGGTCCCCTACTGGGGTAGAAAGAGAAAAAGGAACCGATATACTCTCAGGACCACAGTCAAGGCACATAGCCACATAAGAAAAAGTAGACCTGAGATTAATAAAGCATTACACATCACGAGAGAAAAGTCTCAACATACCTATGACAACACTGGAGATTCCTTAAAATCCTAGCAAGTAGCATGTGCATAAGGGATGTTCTAGCTAGCACCAGTGCTAGAAATAGAAGCAACAACAGATATAGCACCCTTTGGTGTGGGAGTAGATGGAGTAGCAACAGAGGCCCTATTATCCCAAGAAGTTTCTTAAATAAGGCACTCACGCTATATGTTCCAAAGTTGACCATAATGAAAACATCTAATCTTCTCTTTCTCATACTGACCATAATGGATTTGACCATAAAATCTACAAAGAAGGTAGGGTGGATCAAACTGGGCACCACTAGTCTAAAATTTGACACGTTGTGCTCGGAACCCACCACTAAAATGAGAGCGATGACAACCCAAAAATTTTAGGTAAGGAAAGAAAACACAAGACAATGAGAAAGAACTCTAACTCCCCCAACTCTACTGCTACTCTTGAATGGCCTAAACTTTTTTCCTTGCTTCTTACGAATATCAACTTTCTTTTCCTTCTCATCTTCTACTTGTTGAATATACACAATCAACCTATGGATGTCCATGTTCTCAATCAACAAGGCTGCCTTGCTTATGAAAAGTAACTCATGGGACAATCTTGAGACAAACTTACCCATTCTAGCCCTCATGCTATAAACCATCTCGGGAGCATACCTTGATAATTGATGGATTTTCAAGGCATACTCTTGAACGGACATCCTTCCTTGCATTAATTTCACAAACTCTTCCACTTTAGGTTCCCTTAACTTTTGGGGGAAAAAGTGGTCTAAGAAATCCTCGGAGAAATCCTCCCACATAGCGAGGCTAGCATTAACTCCCCTAGACAATTCCACCCTTCGTACCATTGGTATTCTACACCTTTCAATTGGCAGAAAGTAAATTAAATGGCCTCAATTTCTATAGAATGCATGATTCGGAAGATCTTCTATATTTTATCAATGACGCCTTGAGGGACTTCCCCAACCTTCATACCAGAGAACATAGAAGGGCTTAACCTTATAAATTGGCCAATTCTTGTGGCCTTAGAAGAGGCTACCATTGACTCAAGAGGTTTATAGAGTGACAAAAATCTACATTAGTGGCATATCTTTATGGATACTGAGGAGCGATTCCACTCTCAAAAGTAGGGTTGGTTGGGGGAACTCCACAATGATAGACAAATGCCGCAGCCCTAGCCCAAGTCTGAACTGTAAAAGGTAAATGAGATTCATCCATAGGACCCTTAATAGTGTTTGCCTGAGTCTCAAATCTCCTTTGAGGCATGATATGGAAGATAGAAAATGTAATCATAGGAATTCAAGGCCCTAGACTTTACAGCTTGATATTGAAACATAAGAAAGGGAAATATTTCCTAAATTATCTCATAGCTTTTTTTTTATAAGTGTGGCAATCATAATATCAATAAAAGAGACTTTACTTGACATGACATTGTGAATACCCAACTGACCATAGACCTAGATCTAATACCAACTGACATGCTTTAAACTCCGGGCTATGTCACATGGGCACCTCAAGCACATAGGTATCGGAGGTCGCCCCATAACCCAACCTAAATACTTTATCATATCATAGGAGTCGAAGGACTCTAATTTACATGTTAAGATCATGGAATAATATCATAAATTAAGACTAGATTCATTATAATAACTACACCTAAGTTCACAGTTGTTCACAATACCTCTATACAAACTGAATTTAATAAGTATATATATCGAGGAAAGCTCTCGACTATAGTCAAACCAAGTCTTAAAAAGACTAAGTCCAAAGATAAGGACTAAGAGATGAATGTCTCCCGAATTTAAGGAAGCTTACCCCTTTGAGTCAATGCATGAATCACTTAATAGTCTAATCAATGCACGGGAGAAAAAGAAGAAGATGCTCCAGACCCTACATCACATGGGGACATAGCTTACAGAGACAGTTAGCAGTTGAAACACTAGCATATAACTCAAAATCAAAGAATAACAAACAATATATATCACATTGTGTTACATTCATACACTTAATCAGACATATAGATATATTACATACCAATCAAGATATCAAGGCTCATGAATGATTTCAAACATTTATTTATTAAGCATAAAATGGGTACCTCCGACCTTTCATACTTATAGGTTCAACATTTCACACTTTGCATAGGACTCTACCACAATCACATATACTTAGACAAAGGACTTCAACCATATATACATTTATTCAACAAGGAACTCTATCTATACACATATTCATTCAAGCAAGGGACTCTAACCACCTGATATACATTGGGTGAGGTACTATCACATGAAGAGATCTCTTTTAGCAAGGGAATTTAACCTTAAACAATTTCATTGGGCAAGGAATTTTAACCACAAACCATTCATAAGGGAAGGGACTTCAAACTCAAGCCATACACTATCTTTAGTTGACCAATGGGACTTTAGCCTCCTTTACCCATGGGTCAATCATACATTTAATACAGCACTTTAGAACTTTAACCATTTAGCAAATTAGACACCATACATAACTACTTGGTCCTTATGGGAGCCTTCATTGCTCAACCATTTCAATAGGATAATGCTTTCATTTAATTCATCACATAATTTATTTTATGGTCCTTAAGACCCTTACAATGTATTCATATTTCAATAATATTCTCACACCACACTTTATCTCAAAACACTATTATAGTTTATCTTCATAATAAGTGACTTCAACTCCCTATTGGTCATTTATCATAACAAGGTTATCATTACATCTCACATGACTTACTATGCTCTTATCTTGACATTTATAAAACATTCATACTCATTGGGCTATTTCCCTAGTTCAACATATCCTTAATAGTTGACTAGACAATTCACTTAGACATTTTTACAAAAATCTTTTCTGCATACTTAAATGAGGTACTTTTCATAGTAGATGTCATCAAGACAAGGGTTACTAAAGACGTTCATGCTAAACATCATATAAAAAGCATTCACATTTGCAATATCCCATCAATAACAAGTATAAGCAAGAATCATCATCATTCAATGTTAAGTAGCAAAACCCTTTTCATTTGATTCAAAACCACCATGTACACTTACTTATCAAAGTGTTAAATACATGGGTTTAGAGTTATTTAAAGTGGGGAAGAGATACATGTCTAAAAAAAATGACATACCAATAATCTTGACTTTTCTTGTTGTAAGTAGATGAACACCTCCAAACCCTAGCCTCCAATCTTGCTTCCAAGAGCCTTTAGAGTGTTTAGGAGTATTTGAGTCATGTAAATCAATACTTAGGAGGCAATAATTCCTTATATAGAGAGAGGGTTTAGGGTTTTAGGTATGGAAAATGACCAAAAGTTCCTTGGTTGAATGCTTAAAATTCCACATGTGCAGGGGTATGACTTTCCCTTACGGTTCACTTGGCAATCGTAACCTTGGGTATGAGTGGTAGCCTAACTCATACTTGGGATCTACCTAGGTCAACCATACAATTATGGGCATAAAAGGGAACCCTTGATTTGTAACCAAGGGTATGACTCATTACCCCATTATGAGCTCTAATCATTACCAAAATAGTCCACATGGTTTGAGACTTTACTCTATACGATTGAGTAGTATATGACTCGTATGCATTCATTATGACCAAGGAATGACCTTGTCATATGGTGGAAAGTACATTATCCTAACATACTATCTAGGATATGAAGGGTACGGGGGAGAGAGGTATGAGTCGTGACCCAGGGTACGACTCAAGCACCCTAACCGTATTCTAGCTAAAGACACAAAAAGGTTCTTATTTTCCAAATAATCCAAGTTAGAGGTGTCTCAATTATCTCCCACTTTGGTCGGTATGTATAGATAAAATTTAACACCTCAACATACACCAAATAAATCTTTACTCAAGTTAGAAAAAACACACTACAAGGATACAACACAATACATATATCGTGTTTACTACTAATCAACCAAAAATTTTGTAAGGCCATATTCTCAGGTGTTTCATAAGCTATAGTCGGTATGAAGATACCACTTTATAATGATTTGATTTTGGACTCTTGGAATTGGTGGTTTGGTTATGCGATAAATATTTAATGGGGAAATAATGGCATATTGTAATAGATAATCGTGAAGGTGTGAGTCTGATGGATGAACAATGGAAACTCATAGTTACTGATATGAAGATTGGTCATAGGGATAATAAATTGTGGGGTACATGGGAATCTCATAAGTTTATAGTTGTATATATTTATCATGTAGGACGAAACGTAAAAAGGAATCCTCGACCCCTATGATATCTCCAGTTTGTTTGGCTACATGAACTAGGGCCCGCTCAGGGGGTAACACTGGACCCATATAGCACATGATGGATTATGATGGTAAATCTATACAACCCCAGTTAATGATTTTAAATGCATGCTAAACTCGGTTCTCTTTCCTTGTATGATATATATATATGCATGTATATGATTGGATATGACTATTTACTTTGGTTTTGAATAATGGCATTATTTTATCCTTTACTCCTAAGAACATACTAGTGTTCACCCATAAACCCATCTTTAGGTGCTATATCCCTACTTAACACAGGAACCGGCCATACTACTCCTTCTTCTTAGTGATCTTGGATGGAGAGAAACTTTGAGATAGACTGAAGTGGTGAGATTCCATACCTTGGAAGACTCTATTTCATGCTATGGACTTTTTTCTATACTTTTGTTTCCTTCTTAGACTTTTGTTGCGATATGGTCAGGGGTATGTACTTTTCAGATGTTTATAGATTTAAGTAAGAGGTTTTGTGTGACTACTATAGAATAAATGGTTCTGGTATTGATGTCAACCTTTGCATTCATATTGGTATTGGGGATGACACTGGTTGGATAATTATTTGGATGTTTGGATGTTTGGATAGTTATGGTTATGAATTTTATTAAAATGTCTTTTAATTATAAGTGTTTTGTCTTCTTATATGTTTGGGATTAATCCATTATAGGGTACAGAGTGGTTATGGTTGGGTATTGGGGGAAGTCTTTGATCCAGGTTAGATTTGAGATACCCGACATAACTAGGCCCTTGTTCGGGTTATGTTAGATTGGTATCTTATCCCTAGGTTCATGTTCTCTTGGGAGTCCATAAACCAAATTAGAGTAGAGTCTCTTTTATTGGTATGTATTATGCCACACTCATAAGGGAGAAGCTATGATGCATTTCGTAATGTTTCTATTTGTATTCTGTCTTCTGTAGAGTCTATGTTCTTTAATTCTCCTCTAATCCCTATTTGTTCACTTTTTAATCATGCCTCCTCGATGATCTAATGTTCATAAAAACTCCTCTATCCCACCCATGGACAATGCTGATAGAACTCATTCAACTTATGGGGTCCAGACCCAGTCTAGGGGTCTAGCTAATTATTGTTTTCATAGAGTTCCACCAGTTCTTTCTATTACTCTTCGAGCTCCTCAGGTGGATGTGCCAAATTCTAAGATTTATTTATCAATCCATATGTTAGCACAGTTGGTAGCTTTGTAGGTAGAGCATGGTACTTCTATTACTCCATATTCTGAGGCCATAAGGGTTGGTATATTCATGATTTTTAACCCTACGACCTTTACTGATATTAAGGTGGAGGAGGATTCTCAAGGTTTTCCAGATGAAATGGAAAATATATTCTGAGTTATGATTGCCATAAATATGAAGGGCGTGGAGTTTGCCACCTACCAACTAAAGGATATGGCATAGTAGTGGTACGAGAAATAGGATTTGTCAAGGGGTGACTATGTTGAGTCATCTCTGTGGGAGGATTTCACTAATGCTTTCCTAGACTGCTCTTTTCCTCAGGAATTAAGGGAAGTAAAGGCGAAAGAATTTATTAATCTAAGGTAAGGAAAGATATCAATCAAGAAGTATTCCTAGAGGTTTCACTAGTCATCTCGATATGCTCTAGAGATGGTTTCTTACATGAGAGATAGAATAAGGAAATTTACTTTTGGGTTGTCAAGAGATTTGATATTAGAGAGTAAGGTTGCCTTATTGATCGTAGACTTGGATATCTCAAGGTTGATTGTGTACATACAATAGATGGAGGAAGAAAAAACAAAGCAAGCTATGATAGGGGAGAGACAAGGTAAGAAATTTTGGTTCTCTAATTAGGGTGGTAATAACAGAGTGGTGAGAATGGTGAGAACTGGCCCAAAAAGAAGTGGAGAAATTCTCAATTTTGCTCAATGGCTAGCGCTCCCTACAAAAAGTTGTTGGGTGATAGGCATTTCAAAGGTGGCGACAATTTCAGGGCATAGAGTGCCCAATTTCAGGCTAATGGGGTTAGCTCTATCATATTCTCTCTGCAGGTTTTGTCATAGATTGCATCATAGATTGCAGGTTTTGTCAAATTGCCTCATCATCTGCTCCGACACCAAAGAATGCACCATCAGTTTTGACAATAGTCAAAACTGTCTTTATGCTCTTACTATACGATAGGAGTCATAGTCATCACCTGATGTCATGACTGGCATGTTGAAACTCTTTTCCCAAGATGTGTACTGTTTACTTGATCTGGGGCCCACTCTCTTTTATTTGACCCTATTTGTTGGTTGTGCATTTTGGTTTTGGTTCGGAGTGTCTTTTAAACCCTTTTTCTATTTTTACCCTAGTAGGTGACTCTATGATTGCTAGAAAAGTCTATAGAGGGTATGTGGTATCTATTGGTAGTAAATACATTATGGTGGATCTATTTAAATTAGATATGGTGGATTTTAATGTTATATTGGGGATGGATTTATTGCACTCGTTCTATACTTCTATATATTGTCGGAACCATAAGGCCATATTTAAATTCCTTAAAGAACTGGCTATTAAGTTGGAGATTGGTTCCCTAGCACCTAAAGGGAGGTTTAGATCATATCTTAGAGCTCAGAGATTAATCTCAAAGGGGTGTCTCTATCATCTAGTTTGAGTTAAAGATTCTAACTTGGATGGTCCTTCTTTGCATTCTGTCCTGGTGGTGAATGAATTTCCTAAGTTCTTCCTTGATGACCTTCCTGATGTTCCTCCTGATAGAGAGATTGAGTTTGGGATTGATCTTTTTTTGTAAACTTGTTAAATTTCTATTCCTTCGTATGGAATGGCTCCAGCTGAGTTGAAAGAGCTTAAGGAGCAACTTTAAGACCTTTTAGATAAGGGTTTCATCAATCCTAGTGTATCCCCTAGGGGTGTACCAGTGTTGTTCATGTGTTATAAGGATGGTTTTCTTCGGATGTGCATTGATTACCAGTAGTTGAATAAGGTGACAGTAAAAAGTAAATACCCTTTTCCAAAGATAGATGATTTATTTGATCAGTTGTTGGGTGCTAAATTCTTATCCAAAATTGATCTTTAATTTGAGTATCACTAGCTGAATATTATGGGGATGGACATACCTAAGACTACCTTCCTTACCCGATATGGGAACTTTAGGTTTCTAGTTATGTCTTTCGGGTTAACCAATGCCCCTGCAGCATTTATGGATTTGATGAATAAGAGATTTAATTTGTTTTTAGATATGTTTATCATTGTTTTTATAGATGACATTTTGGTGCAGTCTAAGAGTGAGGCAGATCATGCCTATCACCTCTGTATTATGTTGCAGATTTTGAAAGAGCAATAGTTGTATGTTAAATTTTCAAAATATGAATTCTAGTTAAACACTGGCACCTTTTAGGGTCATATCATTTATAGTGAAGGGATCATGGTGGACCCATAAAAAGTTGTAGTGGTGAAGAAGTTTACTTGACCCATGACTCCAATCGATATTCAGAGCTTTTTATGTTTAGCTGGTTACTACAGGAGGCTTGTGGAAAATTTCCCTTCTATAGCTGCCCCGTTAACTAAGTTGACCTAGAAAAAGGTAAAGTTTTTGTTGTCTGATGCTTATGAAAGGGAGTTTCGAAAAGCTAAATGATACTTTTTCCTTGGCACCAGTCTTAACTTTTCCTGAAGGCAATGATGGGTTTCTGATCTACTGTAATATATCCCTAATGGGACATGGTTTCATTGTAATGCAGCATGGAAATGTGATAGCTTATGCCTCTAGATGGCTGAAGCTACATCAGAGGAATTATCTAACTCATGACTTGGAATTGCTAGTTGTAGTTTTCATGTTGAAAATCTAGTGTCACTATTTGTATGGGGTTTATGTGGATATCTTTTATGATCATAAGAGCTTGTAGCATATGGTTACTCAGAAAGAGCTTAACCTCAGGAAAAGAAGATGGCTTGAGCTTCTTAAGGATTATGACATGAGTCTTCACTACTACCCAAGTAAAGCTAATGTGGTTGTTGATCCTCTTAGTAAGTTCTCTATGGGTAGTTTAGCTAATGTAGATAAAGGAGAATGGTAGTTAGTGAAGGACACTTATCTTTTGGCTAACCTTAGAGTTCACTTCTTGTACTCTAAGGATGGTGGTGTGTTGGGGCAGGAAGTGGCGCTATCATCTTTTGGTATTAAAATCAAGGAGAAACAAATGTTATATACTATATTGATAAGAATCACGGGTGATGTAGATGGGCAGAAGGTGATGGCCTTTGAGATTAGTGGTATGGTACTTTGTGGTACAAAGAAAGGTTATGTGTTTTGGATATAGATGGTTTACGAGAGAGGATCTTGGATAAGGTGAATGAGTCATGCTATGTTGTTCATCCGAATTCAACAAAAATGTATCATGATATCAAGGAGATATATTAGTGGAACAATATGAAGAGGGATGTGGCTAATTTTATGGCCAAGTGTATGGTGTGCCAACAAGTGAAAGTTGAGCAGATAAACCCAGAGGATTGTATTAAGAAATTGAGCTGCCTGAATGGAAGTGGGAAATAATTAACATAAATTTTGTTACTGGTCTCCTGAAGTCTCGGTTTAATTTTATTTAGTTTGGATCAACGTGGATAGGATATCAAAGTTGGCTCACTTTTTGCTAATAAGAACTAATTTCTAGATTGAGATTGATATAAGGTTGTATCTCCATGAGATGATAAAGTTACATGGGGTACCTATTTCGATCATCTTCAATCATGGTACGTAATTTTCATCTCACTTTTGGCAGTTATTTCAGAAGGGGTTGGGGACTAAGGTAGTCTGAGTACTACTTTCCACCTGCAGTTGGACGGATAAGTAGAAAGGACTATTTAGATGTTCGAGGATATCCTTCAAGCTTGCGTGATTGACTATGGTGGTAATTGGGTTGAGCACTTGCCTCTTACAGATTTTGCTTAAAATAATAACTACCACTCTAGTATTGGGATAGCTCTATTTGAAGCCTTATATGGTGGGAGGTGTAGATCACTTATTGGGTTGTTCGATCTTGGTAAGGTGGATATGTTTGTCATAGATTTGGTTCACCAAGCTATGGAGAAGGTGAAGGTGATTTAGGATAGTCTTAAGGCTACCTAAAGTCACCAAAAGTCCTATGCGAATGTGAGGCATAGGAAGTTGGAGTTTGAGGTTAGGGATAGGGTGTTCCTAAAGGTGTGTCCCATGAAGAGAGTGATATGGATTGGGAAGAAGGGGAAGCTCAGTCCCTGATATGTAGGTCTTTATGTGAATTTTGAGGAAAGTTGGCAATGTTCTGTAAGATTTAGAATTGCCTTCTAATTTGAGCTTCATTCACTCGATATTCCATGTCTCTATGTTGAGAAAGTGTAATAGTGATCTGTTGCAAATTGTTCGTATCAAAGATATTGGTATTTTGGATTCTCTATTTTATGTGGAGGTCACTATTGATAACTTGGAGCATTAAGTTCATCGATTGCATACCAAGGATATGACCTCGATAAAGTTTCTACGGAGGAACCACAAGGTCGAAAAGGATACTTCAGAAGCTGAAGAGAACTTGAAGTCCAAGTATCCATTCCTATTTTCTACTCCAAAAATTCATGCAGAAGGTATGTGTTCTTTATAAAGTCATTGTTTTCAGACTTTGTTAAAGAAAAATTGACTTCCTTGGTATCTTTGTTTTCTAACTTAGTTAAATGTAAAGGTGGAGATATTTGGGGGTTTAATCATGCTTATGCTACCTTGTTCCTTTATTCAGGGATGAATTATCCAAGTGGGGGAGAATTGACACACCCCGAGTTCTGGACCTTGCAAATTTTTTGAGTTTGAGCATTTCGTTGATGATACGACTCACCATGCTAGTCGTATGGTATGGGTATGGATCTAGGGACCCTAGTCTTATGTTGATCAGTAAGATGTTGGCCAAGTTTTTTATTTGGTATGAGAAGACTCCATACAAGTCGTATGTTCATAATACGAGGGGTATATTATCCATCTATATGATGTCCAATGTCTAACCTAGAAGTTTCTGCTTAGAGTATGATTTGAAGGGTACTAGTCGTATGGTTAGGGTACGAATTAGGCTAAGGAGTCAAATGTTGGATAGAATATGGTATCCAACTTTCTGATCAAGGTACAATTTGAAGATACCACTTGCATGATGTGGGTAAATGTGAGGGGTCCAACCATACCCACCTACAGGAATTCTTACAGTTTAAGTTTGAGGTATTCTTAACATTTCCCCCTAAAAACTCCTTTTGACCCCATGACATAAAACACTTTATAGGCTTCCTTAACCTACTATTCATAATTAAACAGTCTCTAAACACTCTCAAATCTCTCTCAAGATCTTCGTTCAAGAAAGGCAAGGGTTTTCTTTAACACAATTAATTAAGGCTCTAAAGGGGTGGTTTTACCCTGCCTTCCTTGTTACCTAAGGCATGTTACTTCTCCCTCATTGTTAGTTCAACTAAAAGCATATTTTAATGGATACTTTTCATTGTGTTAGTGTGATAATATTTGGGTTTTAAAATATATGTTGGAGGTTTTGGTTATTCTTGGTTGGATAATGTTTTCCCATGTTTCTCTCATTGTTTTCATGTTATAATTATGGTTTGAACATGTAGTTGCATGGGAATGGTCAACTGATACGTGGTTTTTTGTTTTTGAAACTATATGCCCTCAATATATTTGTTAAAATACCTATGAGAATGCTTTTATCACATAGTTTGACGTTTATTAAAAACTTTGTAATGCATACTATGGTAATGGAACTTAAATTGGTTTGTTGGTTTTAAAAGGTTTGGAAAGGCCTTGATAACCATGACTTTGGTTTAATTGGAAATCTTGTGGGGTACATGCGAATCCCCTAAGACTAGGCTAATGGCATTGTTTGCAAGATCTAGTCGGTATGATGATACCATTTCATAATTCCTTAATAATGGACTCTTGGAATTGGTGGTTTGGTTATGTTCTAAATGTTTTAATGGGGAAATAATTACAGGTTATAATATCTAACTTTGAAGGTATGAGTCCAATGGATGGATATTGGAAACTCATATAGGTTGACATAAGAGTTGGTTATGGTGACCATATACTTGTGGAGTGCACGAGAATACCCCACGTTTATACTTGTATATATGTATCAAGGAGGGCGAAGGGTACATGGGAATCCCCAGCCCCTATGATATCTTTAAGTCATGTGGCCACTCGCATATAGGCCCATTCAGGGGGTAACACTAGATCCATATAACCTATTAGTGGATTATGACGGTAATGCTGTATAACCAAAGGTAAATTTTTAAATGCATTCTAAACCTGCTTCCTTTTCTCGGCATGATATATATATATATATTTGTATATGTGTGATTTTATATGACTATTAACTTCGGTTTTGAATAATAAAATTATTTTATCCTTATTCCTGAGTACATGTTAGGGTTCACCGGCTAAATCATCTACAGATGTTGTATACCCATGCAATACAGGAACCGACCTTAATACTCATGTTGCTTTGTGATCTTGGATTCAGGAACAATATCGAGTTGGAGTGAAGTAGTGAGCTTCCATACTCTAAAAGACTCTATTTCATGCTATGGACTTCTTTCCATACTTTTGTTTCCTTCTTGGACTTTGGTTTTTGCTATGGTTAGGGGCATGTCCCGACTCGATGTTCGTAGATTTTAGTTAAACGCTTTGTATGACTACGATGGTCATAGGCAGAGTCGGTATTATTGTCAGCCTTGGCATTGGTATTGTTATTGGGGTTTACACCAATTGGATTTTTGTGTAGATATTTGGATAGTTATGATTATGAACTTTATTAAATGTCTTTCAATTATAATTTTTCTATCTTGTTATATAGTCGGGATTTATCTGACATAGGGTATAGGGCACTTATGGTTGGGTATTAGGGGTGGTCTTCGATCCGGGTCAGACTTGAGATGCTCGACATAATTTGGCCTTGGTTTGTGTCGTGGCAATAGTACCCTTGAATGTGGTGTAGTTATGATTATAAGGATGGTGAAATAAGCTATCTTGGCTATGGTTGATGATTGTTAGTGATAAGGTTGATTGAAGAAGTAGAGTTATTATCTATGTTTGTCCATATTGATATCCCTCTAGTCAATGTGTGATAATACTTGGTTGGTATTACTTCTTTAGAGGTTGAGGTATATTGGGGTTTGAATAGACTAATATGAGTTGTGGTGGAGAGATTATGTGTTCATGAAATCCTATAGTGGTGTGATTGGTGTTGTTGTGTTAGTTATAGCATTGGTTAGGGTGTAAGTAACCCCATTAAAAAATTTTCTAGTATAGGGTGGACAACCTCAGAGTAGTATGATTTTGATTAAAAATCTTGCTTTTTGTGGATTAGTATTTAATGGTGGATCATAATGTGTTTATTAGTATATTTTAGTGGTTAATGTGTTAGAGGATGTGTTTAGAAAGTAATACAAACTTCTGATGAATAAACGAGTTGGTAGAACTTCATTTATAGCTATTACCATGAAAGAACTAGTTTATTATGTCAAATTTTGAGAGGTGTGTTGTAAAATATTGATTGGAATGAGTTCACAATTTACTACGTCAGAACCGTTGCAGTTGTAAAAGTACCACGAAAATGGTAACCTCAATGGGTTGGCAAGCAACTATAGCAGTAAAATTATCATCTCAATGGTACCGCTATAACGATAATCTTATCATCGTAGTGGTAATAACACAAGTTTCACTAATCAAAAAATATTTTTCTCATTCACCATTATTTTTGTTGTTTCCCTAAATATTTGTGTGTTATACTATAGTGTGATATTCCAAGTATTTTAAATAACCCGTACATAAATTTTACAACAAATCACATTTCTTGGGTTATAATAATCATGTTTTGTGCCTAGAGCTTAGTTGCATGTGGTGCGTAGGCTGATTGACATTATTATGGGATGGCAGTTTGGTAAGTATTATCGAACCATGTTGGAAGTGAATGAGATATTTCATTAGTATCTTAACCAATGTGAATGCTAAATTTTGAGAATCGTTCTAAAAACCCTCCTCTTCACCAATGACCGTTCGAAGATGAATGATGGAAAATTGGTATTTATTATAATTAGTTGCTCGATCATTATTGAAAATATCTGCAGTAAAAATATAATAACCTCATTCTTCATAAGCTATTGGGCTAATTCTTTATCATGTGAGATGTAATATCCCTAGAATAAAGTTAAATTTTAAGTATTCCAATCGATTAAGTTTTGTGTTAATTTTAAACTAGGTCCAACTTTAAACGAGTATATCTCCTCGAATATAAAGATTTATGGGGCCTAAAACTGATCCAATGGATGATTTTGGAGTTTTTTTCCAATGCAATCAATCATTCGTTAATCCACCTTGGGAGTAAAAGATTATTTCCATTTTCCTAAACATGATCTGACTTGAGAAGTTAGCCATTGTAGTGGTAACTAGGCAGTTTATAATCTTGCTTTTGATGTAATCTTGGGTTTAACTATTAAATTTTATCCCAAATCCCTAGGAGGTAAATTTTCCAACTTTTTGGGGGAAAATTCTTCATTGAGGTAAGTTCTTCCATCATCTTCTTTGTATATTAATTCCCTAACACCATAGAATTATTAGAATGGTCTTTAATAGTGGAATTCTTGGGGATTTGAATCCTCGTTTCATGATGTTTTGAGAAAAATCTTTGGGTTGGGTTAATATCGCCTAGAATTAATTCTAGTTTTTTGACTAATGATTCATAGCTTGAACTTGTGATTCTCAAATAAGAAATTTGATTCTTAGAAATCTTAAATTCAATAAAAATTGAATTGTTGGCTTTAAAACTCCATTAATAGAGACAGATTGAGTATGATAGAACTAATTAAGAGTTAATTTACCTTGAATAATGATTTAGACGATGAATATGAATACAATTAGTGGGTTGAATATTCAAAGTATTTAGTCAAAGAGTTATTTATTAATTAATCTTATAATTATTTGATTTCTAGATTTTTGGGCTAATGAATGCATGAAGGAAAGGAAAGAGCAACCTTGGTATATTTTGCTTGTTCCAATATCTTCGGTTGAGGTACCTTATGATTTAATGTGTAGTAGACTTGAACTAATTGCATTTAATAAGCGTTGTTCATGGGTTATTTCATGTTTAGTCCTATGAATATGAATTTTGGATGGATAAAATATGAAAATAATGTAATAATGACATAATTATGTGTCACTGTATTTTGTGTAGATTCATTGATAGTTATTTATATTTGTATAAATTTCTTGATTATTTATAGAGTTTAATATGTGAATGTGAATAATAATGGAAGAACTAGGTGACCTTCTAGTCTATAGAGCTAGTCTTTAATACTTTAAAAAGTGTGAATCTAATATTATATATATTTGATATATGATATATTCATAGAATATAGTTATAATAATTGATTGTGATAAGAAGAGGTGATGATACAACTTAAGAACCTAAAGGAAAGTTTTGTTAAGTGTTATAAAGTAATATGTGGAAAGGTGTATGACTATAGCTAGAATTGTAAGTTGAATATAGCCTAATTGTTGAATGATAGACTAAAGAGAATAACACCTGAGGTTTGTAATAGCTTGAATGTGAGGGTTGCTAGGTAGTAACTGAATTCATCATTTTAACTATGAATAGAAAAGAGTTAGACAGGTGGGTGAAATAGGATGATGAATTAGAGTGTACATATGAATCCTATTTGGATTTGAACTCCTTAAATGAATACTTGATTGGTTGATCTTTGGATATATTTGTGATTATTGATTGGGTTAATAATGCTCATTTGAGTAAGTGGTTAATTGACCTTCAGGTATACTTGTAATTTTACGTGTTAGTGGATATTTGTTGTTTAATTGAAATGATGAAATTGTTTATTGGTGACTCCATTGCTTGGTTATCATCAATTGTGAGTTCTATTTTAATTGTTGTTGTGTGCATCTGATTTAAATTATATGTCTACGATTCAAATTTAAAAATTACTTGTAATTGTTGTCTACATCATAAATTTATATTGATGGTATTGACGATGATACTAAGATGAGAAAGAGATGAGCTATGCATCTTACATGCATACATTCATCATATGCATATGAATGCACATTTATATTTGTATGTGGTTGATCGTTCTTTGAATGGACCGAATTCTTTTTATGATATGTCATGGTTCCTTATGTGGACCAATTATTTGATGAGATATTATGGTTTCTTAAGTGGAACGGATATGTCGATGTACGTGGTTTGTCATTGTAGCAAAGTATGAACATAAAATACATCCTGGATTATATATAAATATCATTTTTCTGTGTATAGAGTTATAAACTTAATATATATTATAGCTTTCCTTCTTGAAAAGTTGTTGATGCTATTAATTATCTTTGTTGCATTAATCTCGATGATTAATGGTAGCATAATAGAGAGAAAGGATGCCATGAAAGAGGACTAATGAAAGAGAGAGAGAAGTATATAGAGTTGTTTTAATAATGCAAATGCGTAAGGATTGTGGATAAGATTAATTCATATAATATAGTTAGATAGTTATGCCGCAAAGGTAAACTAATTTTTCTTAAATAAAGGAAAAGGCGATAAGATTGAAAGTTGAAGCAAGTTAAGTGTTCTCAGTTATTAAGTCTGTATGTCTATTATGATTTCTTCTTTTTTTTCTATGTGTTGTTATATGTTTCTAATCATGATCCACCGATGATACCTATTAGTACGTGTCGTTACACTGATACTACACATACTATTATCCATTTAGGGATATAGCTAGGTTGCAAGTTAGTTGGAGTTTCTAAAATTACAACTACGATTATTCGCCAGCATCTCCGATCATCCTACTCATACATTGATGTTGTGTCTCAAGTTATTTCTCTTTTTATTTAGTACTCTTATATCACTTGAGATTAAATTTGGGGAAAATTGTTGATTTACTTCCCTAATATTCTTAATTAAAAATATGTTTAAACAAGAAAGTTATTTATTCAGGAATTTATTTATGCTTAAGGTTTAATAATGTCGTCCACAATGATTAATGGTTGGATGATAAAGGTTCTCCTATCTAGAGTAGAGTTCGGTAGGTGCATACACGATATGCGATTTAGATCATGGCAGATGAATACAGTTACCATAGACCAACAACATGACATGGCCTGATGGCCAGTTGTACTACACTAGATCAGCTAGATTACCAAAATACAAGAGTCAAAGGCTCCGTTGATAAAACTAATTTACACAGAATTTGTACACATTGTGTGGTTTGAGAGAAACACTAGCAAATTTGTCAAAAGGAAGAAAATAGAAGAGGCATTGGCTAGGCACCTAGCATGTCTCAACAATATTAGAGGCACTAGTAAAATATGAATGTTGGTAGATAGGTGCAAATAATAGTCTTGAGGGAAGAAGTTTAACAGTTGAATTTAACTTGGGGTGTGGAAGTATTGATAGTACAAACTGTGATAACTAGACAGATTCAGAAGAATGTGTATCGTTTGTTGTGCAGTGTTATATTCTACTTGGTGATTCATCTAATCTAATTAATTACAAAAAAAATATAAAAAGGTCAATTTGAGGTTGGTTTGATTAACGCTATTATTTTATATTATATATATTAATATAAAATCAACAATAAATTTAAGAAATTTAAATAAATTCAATTTCTTTATTATTTGAATTTTTAAATTTAAATTATTAGTTACCTTGTGCACCTTCCATAAAATAATATTATGTGATAATGTTTATTAAAATTTAATTATAACAACATTAAAAAGATTTATAAAATAATAAATTTACTATAATAAAGTACTTCCTCTATTTCAATTTATTTCTCTGATTTTGGCTTGATACGAATTTTAAGAATGTAAAGAAGACTTTGAATTTTGTGGTCTTAAAATAAAGATATGTATAATGTACAAAAAAAGTCAACTAATCTTGTGGTCTTAACATGTCATCTGAAAGTTAGAATTAACAAATTGTCAAAAAAGGAAAGAGACATTCTCTTTGAGAAGTACTACAAAGAAAAGTATGACAAATAAAATGTGATAGTGATTAAGTTGGTATTTTGCAAACTTTAAGTCTCACTTTTTTTTAATGATTAAATGTCTGAATATGAATGCACATCAAAATATTAAAATGTGCATTAAGATTTAGATGTGAAAATCAAATGCACATATAAACATTAAGCCTTATTAAGATTCGAATGCTAAGTAATTCAGACTATTTATTTTCTCAACATTCGTCTTTATTTAAAATTAATAAATATAAAATTCAAATAAAATTCTAGATTAATCAAATATTATATTAATAAAATATTTTTAAGAATTTATATGGAACTAGGTGGCATGATGATAAACAAGGTGATTATGAAAGTTGATTAGTGGTAGTGTTAGCTGATGAGGATGGTTGTGGATAGTATCTTGTGATATAATACCTAAAAATTATGATTGATAGTTGTTGTTGTAGATGATAGTTGGTTCAAATTAATAATTAATCATGGAATGATAGTAAGTCTTAACGTAGATGATGAATGATGATAATTCTCAACAGAGAAGAACTACCTGACTTATGATCTTGAGTTGGCAACAGAATTGGTTTCCTTAAAGATTTAGAGGCATTATCTCTATGAAGTTCATGTTGATGTGTTCACTGATTATAAGAGTCTTCAGTACGTGTTCAACTAGAAATATCTAAATCTTGGTCAAAGAAGGTAGCTAGAGTTGTTGAAGGACTATGATATGAGTTTCTTGTACCACCTGGGTAAGGGAAATTTTGTAGCCGATGCTCTTAGAAGATTGTCTATGGGGAGTTATGCTCACGTTGAGGATGATAAGAATAATTTAGTTCGTGAGGTTCAACAGCTTGCTAGGTTAGGAGTCCGGTTGGTTCACTCAACCCAAGGTAATGTCTTGGTCAAAATGGTTCAAAATCTTCTTTGGTAGCTGAGGTAAATAAAAAGTAAGATAGTGATCCTATTTTGCTTAGGTTGAAAGAGGCAGTCCAAAATTAGAAGGTTGAGGTTTTTTTCCAAGGAGGAGATGGTGTTCTTTTTTGTCAAGCTAGATTGTGCATTTTAGATATGGATGGCTTGTGACAACAGATGTTAGCAGAAGATAACTATTTTCGGTATTCTATTCACCCAGGAGCCACTAAGATGTACCATAATATTTCTAAAGTATATTGGTGGAATGGCGTGAAAAAAAATACTGCAAAATTTATGGCTAAGTGTCCGAATTGCCAACAGGTTAAGGTTGAGTACCAGAGACCTAGTGATACATTTGAGGTATTCAGTATTCCTACTTGGAAGTGGGAGGTGGTGAATATAGACTTCATTATTGGGTTTTCTCGGATTGGTTAACAACATGATTCTATTTAGGTTATCGCAGATAGAATGACTAAGTCAACCTAGTTCTTGCTAGTTAACACTTCAGATTTAGTTAAAGATTATGTTAAGCTATATCTTACGAAGTTTGGGAAATTTTATGGAGCCCCTTTGACCATTATTTCAGATAGAGTTACACAGTTTATCTCTCAATTTTGGAAGACTATTTTGAAAGGTCTTAGTACCCAAGTTCATCTTAGTACAACTTTTCATATGCAGACAGATGGCCAGGAAGAGTGGACCATTCAGACTTTAGAAGACATATTGAGATGTGCATGATTTATTTCAAGGGTAGTTGGGATGTTCACTTTTCTTTGATTGAGTTTTCTTATAGTAATAACTATCACTCTAATATTCAAATGGCCCCATTCGAGGCACATTATGGTAGGAAGCATAGATCTCAAATTTAATAGTTTGAGGTCAGTGAAGCTACTTTGATAGGGCCAAATTTATTGCATGAGGTGATGGAAAAATTCCAGCTGATTAGAGAAAGGTTAAAAATTTCCCAAAGTCATTAAGAATCCTATGCAAAGTGAGAAAAAGAGAACTTGAGTTTGAGTTCGGTGATTTTGTCTGCTCAAAGGTTTTTCCTATGAAAAAAGTGAAGAGATTCGGTAAGAAAGGAAAGCTTAGTCTCTGTTATGTTGATCTTTATAAGATTTTGAGTCGTTATGGTAAGGTAGCCTATGAGTTAGATTTTCATACAGATGTAGCATCAGCGCATCCAGTCTTCTATTATTCTATGTTAAGGAAATACATTGGTGACCCAGCATCAGTCATTACTTTAAAGAATGTGGGTTTGAAAGATAGTATCTCTCTTACACATAGGTCCTAGTTGAGATCCTTAATTGTCAGATTAGTAGGCTAAGGAATAAAGAGATCACTTTGGTAAAGGTTCTATGGATAAATAAGATAGTTGAGGGAGCTACTTGGGAAGTAGAGGCAGATATGATGGCCAAGAACCTGTAATGCCTCAAAAATGGTCCCGACACGTCACATGGTGCTTAGAACCATAATTTATCACATGGTAACCCTTCTACGGTATAACTCATAAGCAACTAAATAAAATACATAAATATGATCGAAATAGCAAAAGATAACTCTTTTTTGAATCTGATTAATACATAACTAAATTAAGATGTTTATAAATCTTCTTTTACAAATCAATGCTGGAATCAAATACAATAACTCTACTTACTATCTATGAAGCCTCTACTAGTATTGACTATAGGTAGCCCAGACATGACCCCCAGCTATCCTAAATCAATACGACTAATTCAAGAAAAATGAAATACTGCTCAAACTATATGACTTACTCGAGCCATTGAATCAAGAAGACTCATTTCCTACTGACTGGAAGCTGCAATCTATCTAAATATAGTATGTGTGCTACAACTGAACTGATACCAATATTATGAGACAATGTAGCACATAGACATATATGTGGATCAATACTTTGAGGGTATGCTGAGTATATGGGGGTGAATGTAATAAGTAAGTAATATAATCATAATTTATAAAATCATGCATGCTAAATGTAAATGACTCACATAGGCTTGAGTAATCTAAAATCTGAAGATCATAAATCATGAATAGTAAAGCATATAATATAATTCTTGTGAGTCACAATACTTAGTTTGGAAATCTATATTCTATTCTTATTCTTAAATCATATAGGCTAAGTGAAAAGGGCTCACCTTTCTATGTCTGAAAACTAAAAGCTGTAATTTTGTAAGTAAAATCTTTAGTAAAGTAATATCTGAGTAATTTTGTGAGCCTTTACACTGAGTTTCTAAAGCATGGAAAATACTTTATCTTAGGAAGGTAATCTTAATCGACATAATCCATATGAGTATTCATGAAGTCCACGTCTCTTCTTTCTGAGGAAGAATCCTTATGTTGGGGAGAAGAGTCATACTCTTGTTAGGGAGTATAACCTATCTAGGTGATCACATATCTATCATCTATGTAGAAGTGGGAATAATCTAAATCCTACGTTGGCACGTAGTTCTGGGGTATGAAATCGTAGTAACATACCCATCTCGATGCTAAATATTACTCCCATTAAATCTATATGCTCATTCTGATGGAAATCCACTTTTAAAATAGTCTAATGGTTTATAATGAAAACCACCTGTATATCTGTAAGGCTAAATCTGTAATCAAAATCTGTAAAATGGATTTAAAAGCTATTCTTAGACCAAAAGGTCAAATCTTTATAAATAATCTGAAAGGAATCTAGTCATAGGGTTCTTATAGCACAAAAATTCTTGAAATAACAATCTTTAATTGGGGCTTAATGACCCATCTATCAATGTCATGTTGAAACAATAAAATATTCGTGCTTTATAATGTAAACATTAATAATTCAATTCAAAATCTAGAAATTTCTGCAATATGCATGAAAATATGAACATAATCATGTAATTCAACTTCTAAATTATTGGAAATCTCATAAGCTTGTAAATAAAATTAATGGCTGTAAACACTAACTTCAATGTCATGGGAAATCATATAAAATTCAGTAATTCATAATTAAAATAAGTTTTGGGCACAAGGATGAAAGAAGTACCCTTGTTCATAACCTCACACACCTTAATTGATGATCTTAGATGCTAAAACATGAATCTTGGAACTCTATTGGTGCTTTGGATATGAATTCTTAGAGTTTTTGTATTGGAAATCCTCAATCTTGAATTTCATTGGAGAATTAATAGAGGAATTTGAATTTCTTGGAGAAGGAGCTTTGATGATCTAGGGTCTTCTTTTGAGTGGAAAACGATGCAGTAAGCATAAAGTGCTTTGGTATAAGCTTAATGATGTGTTTTGGACGGATTGGGGGCTGGGTAATTTACCAAAATACCTATTTTAAACTCCCAAATGGAATTGGAAAAATGACCAAAAATCTTGATTTACTGGGCCACCGCGATGCGCCACTATCGAGGTGGTTCACTGAAAAAGGACTAATGGAAATTGGGTTCTCACCACGATGCGCCACAATCGCGATGCCATTTGGATTGCCATTTTGACCCTTAGTGCGACGTGTCAGCATTGTGGAGTCTAACTGGAATGGGAAAAATTAGGAAAGTCGTCTTCTCCGCAATGCGGGGCTATCATGGAGGGCCACTGGTATTTGACAATTGCGGATTTTACCTTCTCCACGATGCGCCAAGTGCCCAAGTGGCACACTGTCAACTTAAAATGCCATAACTCCTTCACTAAGTGTCAGATTTGGACGAATTTGCTATTGATGGAAAGATTATTTAATTTCCCACACAATGAAAAGTCTAAATCTTGAAAATTCCACATGGAATAAATATTATTTATTTTGGAATCTATTCCTTAACATTTTAGGAATGAATTTAAGCTAGAAAAAATATGGGGTATTATAGTACCCCTATCTTTTCTCTTCAAACTCGATCCGAACTTGAGGTAATAGTTCCCTTAATTAATTAATTCTTTCCATTCTATCAATATCCACCCATTTAATTTTATGTCATAATATGCATTCATGGGTTTAGTTCAATCAACACATTAGCTATAGATTCAATTATCTATTTATTGTTTAGATCTTAGAGATTTAGCATGGGAATTTTAGCTTTTCCCTAGCCTTTTAACTTAGTTTCATTTATGGATGAATGATTCTAAGGGGGAGATATTGTAATACCCAAAGTTTTTTAGCTCTAGACCCACCAGGAGATAGATAACTAAATTAACTTTCCAATGCTACTAGTTTTTCCTTAATCTGAGCTTGTAGAAAAAAGTTGTGGAAACTTTTCTAAGGCTCTGTCTGTCAAACTAGCAGTGACAATGATTCTAGCAATGACTTAATGCTAGGCATAACAAGTCATAATGAAAACTCGATTTCATGGTAGTGAGGGACCAGAAATCAGGTCCTTGACAATAACTCTCATAATGATTTATGGTCAGACTAAACGTATCATAAGAAGAGGAGTTATTGCCATTAAAGTAAGGGCCCAAGGCTTAGGTCCTTAGGTTGTGACTCATGACCAGACCCAATAGGCCACGACTAATGAAATTACCTAATGAGTTGTGGCTTGAATTGTTGCGACTATGTCTTAGAAATTTCTAAGTATTTAAAGAAGGGTTTTTTTATCTCTTCCCACTTTGTTAACCCAAAACTATGTCATTTAGGCTTTTCGAAGGCTAGATTCCCCAAATCCCTCATTTACTTAAAAATCAATTGACACTTAGAGAAAAGGGGGAATTTTCTCTTCTCTAATAACAATGTAGGGTTCTTCAACTTTCAACCGAAATTCCTAAGAGTTCTCAAGGATTCATCTTCAGGTATGTAGGATTTCATCAATGGTTTCCTTTTATCCATTGAGTCCCAAAGACTTCACAAATTCTCAAGTTTAATTCACTCTTTAAATTTAGGGTTCTATGGCAAGTATGAGTTTTCTTGGAAGTTCAGTCTACTCTTGTAATTAAACCATAAGTACATAATTTTCCCATAAGATTAACATCTTCCTATACTCATAATCATGAATTCCCTTCATAATGATAAATTGTTAAGTTTTTGGCTTAAATTGTGAAATTTCTCATTATGTTCAGCTTAATATTATCATACTTAGAGCTACTGGGTTATGAACACCCGATACCTAAGAATTCATGCATATATCATATTGCATATTCTAGAGCACTTTAGATGAGCCATTATGGATCTTTTTAAAATATAATTATATTGAGCATATATCAATTATCGGTGTCATTTAGTTAGGAGTAGTACTTAGAACCGAGTGAACACAGGGGTAAAGGCTCACCCGTCAGTTAGGACTCATACTTTTAGTAGAAGTCCCTAAGTTTTGGAAATACGGTGCCACTATAGGATACAAGGGGTCACTCGCTAGTTGAGTACAAAAACTCTAGTCTTTTGAGACATCAGTTTAGTAGATCAATGCCAGCTAGTGTTCATACCCTTGGAAAGGTACTGAACACCCATCTAACTGGGGTTATAGGTTAGACCCTGATTTGCTCAGATTTTGGTATAGAGGTTATATTTAGCTCCTACACTCCTCAGTTATGTTCAACTTTCAAATTTTTCATGACCTTGTATTAAATTATTCAGTCTTCATTTAGTACATGTTTACATTTAGTATGCATTTAATTTACCATGTTTCATGCATTCATATTTAGCTTATATTAGTTAGTTTGTTTTCCCACCTCATATACTAAGTATATTCTAAGTACTACTCAAATGCTTTCCTACGCTATATTGTCTTACAATATAGGTTTAGATGCTCTGCATCCAGATTGCACTTAGTACGGTTCGATACCACATTCAACAATAACTTTTGGTGAGTTCTCAACATTCAAGGACTAGTTATCAATTTTTGTTATTCAACACACTTTTAGTTTTGGTTAGTTGGAGTTAGTTAGGGGCATGCCCCAATAAATTATTATAATTTAGAGTCCTTCAAATAGATAGTCGTGTTTGTAGTTTGTTGAGTATTTCATACTATGCTAGTATTGATTTCATTATTAGTTTATTTTAGTTTATCTTCCTCCCACTATTTTGCGACTTTTTCTGTATTCTTAGTCTTATGCTAGGCCATAGGTTAGCTTGGGGTCACTTATGACACTAAGCACCGTGTTACGACTTAGGGTTGTCTTAGGTCGTGATAGAAAAAGGTTATAAAGGATCTTTTCACATTCTAAGTGTAATTATGTTCAGTGAATTTATATGTAAAGCTCATGATTAGTATAAGTATTGGTTATTATCATTGTTTTAGTGATTTTTGAGATGTTTTATTATTTATTGGTGAGATATACTGGTTTTGGACATCTTCATAAGATCAGTGGAATAAGGTTACCAGGTACTTGATATATGTGTTTTGGTACATAGGTAGAGCTCATTCCCTACAAGTCATGAATAATGGCCGTAAGATCCTAAGCGTGTATGTACATGGTTTGAGTGAGTGCGATCGGTTTCATAAGTGAAACCAGAGATTATTTTCTTTATTCTTATAGTGGTTTCTTGTGTGAACTAGTTGCTTAATAATTGTTTCATTGGAATTATTCATATCCCTACGAGGTCCAGGCATTGTCATAAATATAAGGGAATATTGACGTGTTTATTCTAATATTGTGAATTGAGTTAGCATTAGTGTTAGAGTCATATGTTGTTACCTTAGTTATATTATTAAGACTTGTATTGTCGACTTGGAGTCGTTTTGGCAGACTTAACTTGACTTGACTTGTCTTGTTACTAATTTTTAACTCATAATATTTTTTTATTAAGGCTCTTGAATATGGTAAAATGTTGTAGACTTAATAAAGGTTACTAAGTAGTGAGTATGTGTAGGCTTGTTTTACTCAGTTATAATTATGTGTTCATATATCTCATATTGGGTTGGCCAAATGACCGTACGAGTATATTATTATTTTGTTATGTGTTGATACCACACTTGCTCTTATTTTGTTTTAGAGTGTAGAGCATCTTCCAGTGGCTACTGTGAGACCTCAGTTGTGATTTTAGTGGTTCATTTTAATTTAAGAGTGAGTTTAACCTTTCGGGCAACAATGGATTCTTTGTTGATGTTTCAAGTCCCATGTTCTAGGCTTCTGTACATTTTTGTATTTTGGGTTGGTGATGACTAGTATAAAACATGAGCTGTTGAAATTTTTTTTGAAGATGAAACCTCCAACATTCTAGGGTAATGAGTTTTAGGATGCTTTTAAGTTAATCATTGATTTTTTTGAGTGATTACATAAGATGGTTATTATGAAGCAACACGGAGTTGAGTTTCTGACCTTTCTATTGAAGAAGGATCTAAGCAATGGTAGAGGGAATACGCAGAATATCGATCATCGATTTTGCCTAAATTTACTTTGAAATAGTTTTATGATTTGTTCTTCGTGAAGTATATTCCTCGTTCTTTTTAGGGATCACAAGAAAGATGTGTTTTTTGCATTGGAGCAGGACAACATATCTGTTGCAGCTTATGAGGCTAAGTTTTTTCCCTTGTATCGCTATGCCTCTTATCTGTTGAAACTAAGGATGAGAGGATTTTCCTCTACATTAAGGGTTTGAATTATGATCTTCAGGTTTTTTCTGTGTATATGATTTCTATCGAAAAAGGATCAATAATCTTTCGTACTATGTGAAAAAGTTAGAGCGTGTAATGCAAGCGGGTGAGGCTAAGATGTTAGCCATGAAGTTTTGAAATCTTGGGAATTTCAATGGGTCCTACTCTAAGGGCCACGTTCAATATGACAATTTGGCCCATCCTATTCTGTCGGCCTTTCCAGCTTATACTGTGGTTCTAGCTATGATTTTTTGTCAGGAACAAGTGGTAGGGCCAAGAGGATTGTTACTCTTCTACCAGTAAGCCTTATCTCGAGTGACAATGTATGTTAGTCACTTTAAAAAGGAGTGTGCTGTGTGACAAGTGAATTCCCAGGTATAGCAGAAGACTCATGTTATAGTCCATCTATAAAATAGGGGAGAGGTAATGGAAGGGGTCATCCAAGGGGTGGACAGGGAAACAAGAAAGGTGCTCGGGATTGCAAAGTAAATGGTGACATCAGTGAAGGAGCACAACCTGGGAAGTAGTTAGATCAAATTGATGACTCGGCTCAATGTTTTCTATTTTTTGGGAAAGGCTAATGCTGAGGCTTCTGATCTGGTGAACACAGGTACTATTTTAGTTTGTGACCGGATGCCTTCTATTTTATTTTATATGGGATTTTCTTATTCTTATGTATCTGTCCAATTTATTATGGGTCTGAATTGTTTTTGTGATATACTTAATTACCCTATTTTTGTGTCTACTCTGACTGGTTAGTCTGTGGTAGCAACCCATGTTTATCATTCTTGCCCTATATTATTTATAGGTTTTCTGACTTAGGTAGACTTTATTATTCTAGACATGTTGGGCATTGATGTAATTCTGGGTATGAACTGGGTATCTTCATATCACACTTCTTAAAACTATAGTACTAAGACTCTAGATATGTTGGAAAATGGTAAACTAGAGTAGGAGGATAGGTATAAGGCCAAACTAGTAAAAATTATATCATTTGTTCAGTCCAGGCTGTTAGTAGGGAAGGGGTGTTCAGCAGTTTAGCTCATCCCAGTATATGAATACAGGGTCTATAGAGTCAGGTTTTGTAGGTTTTGAATTCCAGGATGTATTTCCTTCGAACCTACTGGGGATGTCTTTGGATAAATATATGAATTTCTATATTGACTTAGAGCTTTGAAATCATCCTATATCAATCCCTCCTTATAAAATGGCTCTAGCAGAATTGATGGAGCTCAAAACTCAATTGCAGGAACAACTTAATAAGGTTTTTATTCGTTTAAATACTTCACTTTGGGGTGATCCTAACTTATTTTTTATGTAGAAGGATGGTAGTTTGAGGATGTGTAGTGATTATAGATAGCTAACAAAGGTTACTATCAAAAATAGATATCCCTTGCCTCGTATAAATGGTTTATTTGACCAGTTAAAGTTGTGTTAGTGTTTTTCAAGATTGATTCATGGTCTGGCTATTATATATTGAAAATTAGACCAATAGATATACCAAAGACAACTTTTATAACTCAGTATGGCCATTACGAGTTTCTACTAATTTCTTTTGGGCTAACTAATACACCCGCAACCTTTATGATCTTGATGAATGGTATATTTAAATTATTTTTGGATTCTTTTGTTATTGTGTTTACTGATGATATTCTAGTATACTTCAAGAGTAAGAAGGATCATGTAGGTCACCTTCACATAGGTTTAGGGATTTCAAGGGAGAAGCAGCTATTTGTAAGTTTTCAAAGTGGGAATTTTGGTTGTCTTCAGTTGCCTCTTTGGGGAATGTTATTTCCAAATAGGGGGTAATGGTGGAACCTCAGAAGATTGAGGCGGTTAAAACTTAGACTCGAATTACCTCAGTAACCGAGGTAAGATGCTTTGAGGGTCTTGCTACTTATTACTGTAGGGTTGTCAAGAACTTTGCATCCATTACAATGGACTTGATAATGTTGACTTAGAAGGAAATTGATAATGGTCAACTTACACACCAATTTAAGTGCAAGGCAGTTGTTGTCAATATAATTACCCAACAAGAGTCAGGATCGAATCCAAGAGGAACAATTTTAGTGGCGATTGAGTAAGTTCGAAATAAAAGTTACTTGCTAAGTTCAAACCTAGGATACAAGATAGTTTGGGGGTTTTCAATTTTGTCGAGTGTAAGAGTAATTCTTGGGCTTCTAAAGGACTAATTCGAGGATAAGAATAATTAGAGTGCATTCAATTAGGTGTGGATCTTGGGATAATGCTTTCCTGGGGGAAATTCATGCATGGGCTCGTGAAAATTCGATGCAAACTTTAATTGATAAGGATATGGTAGGCTAGGCTGAAGATCTTTGTGGTTAGTCTTTCAAAAAAACCTCAAATATTTCACCCATTGGCTCTTTTGAGCACCAAACATGTTTGTCAATGAAAGCCACCATTACCTCAACTGAGCACTCCTATTTATAGGATGGTACCCAAAGGATAGGCAACCTCATATTCACCCTTATGTATAAGATAGTGAAATATTGGCAAAGCATACCCATAAATTATAAACTATTGCTTTGGTTCCAATATCCCTCCGTCAAACATGAGGTAGGTTCCTAAATTTCACCCTAAACCCCTCTTTCAAGAATGCCTAGGGCTTTCAAGAGCTTAAGACTTTTATCCATCAAACCCGTTTACTCATTTGGGGATTTAATCAACAGATCCCAACCAATTTAATAAAGCAACAATAGAACCCATCATCAACAGACTAAATTCCACATAAATATATCTCAACCTATGCACAATTGCTTCCTATTCAAACATAAACCAAGAGGTAAATCTAACAAATCATAATAATAATAAACACAAATAAACCAAGATGTCTATTGAAATTATTCATAGGAAAAATAAAGATAGGGCAATCCACATTTTAGACTCAAATGAATCTTCAATAGACAAAGAAAAATCTACCCTTGTAAATTACTCTAATGTCTTCTTAGCTCAAGTTAGTAAAAATTTGATCTCCAATCTCCAAGAAATTACAAAAACCCTAAACAAAGAATGGGAGGTAGGGTTGTGGAAAGATGGAAGACAGATAAAAATGAATAGATGAGAATAACCTACAAAATCCCTAAAATAGCCCTAATTCCACATTTGCCAAATATTATAAAAATGCCACCTTGCTCTTGGTCTCTTTAATTGAATTAAAATTTTTCCCATGAAGCTCTTCCGCTCAACCGTGATCGCCATTTCTTGAATGCATTCACGATTGCGGCCTGAGCTGAGGGTTAATTTCTGGGCCTGCAATTCAACTTTTGTTCTTTTTGCTCATAGTTCTTCTGTTTTTTTACTTGAATGACTTGCTCATCTTTCCTTTTCAACCTTTCCTACACAAATGAGAATTACGTAAGAGATTAGCATAAAATTAATGGAAAACATGATAGTTTTGGCTTAAAAGGTGCTAGAAAATCATCAAATTGATAACTTATCAATACCCTCAAACTTAGACTATTGTTTGTCTTCAAGAAACCAAGAATAATTCAATGAGATAGGGTATTTAACTCAAATCCACCAAAAGAGATATACTAAAGAAAATTTAACAAAGCTCTTGAAAGACTTTTCAAAAATGTCATGGCAACAAGTAAACCAAAATTTTTCAATAAGCAAATACTAAGAAAGTAAGGATGCAATTTTGTATCAAATGAACCTTCCAAATCAACAAATCATCTTAAGTGGGGACTCAAAATCTTCAAAGATTATCTCAATCTTCACAATGCAACTTACCTCACCCATTTACCCATACCGATAGTAACACTTCACTCTCTACCCAAACGTATCTATGCCACTCACATGCAAGAGTTATCTCCACGCACATAAAACATTTATATTTCTAAAGAAGCTCAAATAACGAAAGAATTCACACTCACTCTCACAAAGAAATTCAAGTACAATGAGTAGAACCATAAGCTTAACCTTTGTGTTTTTTGCCACTAATGTAGACTTACTTAGTTTGGAATCTCCAAGGTCTTGTGGGTCAGGATGAAGGTTTAAAGTGCGGGAAGAAATACATATGGATCAAGTGACTAAACTACCTCCTTCAATGCAATTTCTTTACCCCTTCCACCCCAAGATTTTCAAACTATCCACCTTATCATCCTTCAAATCATTTCCATATTTCCCTATTTTTTTAGTATTTACAAAACAATTCAAAGCCACCATTTTCATTCTTCATTTCTTTGGCTTTTTAAAGAAACTTTCTAACTTTAAGAACTTCTTAGCCCCCTTATTTGCCTCATTTTTCATCACATTTTATGGACTAGGCTAAACAACTTTACCATCAAGTATGTCTCTTGTCTCTTAAGCATATGATTTGACCATCTTACATTCACCTTTCTTGGTACATCTTAGAACATCACATTAAACCCCTCCCCCCAAACTTAGGCATTTGCCTACATTCCATTACTTTGAATCATTCAATGCATCAAGGATTTTAATTATCGAAAAAGATTTTTTCAAAAATAGTCTTAGGTATTTTTGCAAGGTTATTACTACACAAAGGATAAAAAGGCCCAAAGGGGTTGACTAGAAAAAAATGTTAAGGTGGGAATTTGGCTATGTGACGGGTCAAAAATGGCCTTGGGTCACTCCAAACAAAATTTGTGTAGGATTTACCTTTGAACACACTCGAGGCAAGTTATAGACTACACATATGTACAAAAATAATTCAAACATCTCACCACATATGTCATCATACTCATAGAGCAAAACCTTAATCTCCTAACTAATTTGAGAAATTTGAGCTTAATAAATTACTCTGAGACATGACTCATCCTTGTAATGAGACAAAAAAATTGAATTTAATGGTATCAATCAAAAGAAAGATCAAAAACATCATTGATCTTTGTTTTCAAAAAGAAAACTATCATTTCATTTCTTACCAATGACATTTTGAAAGAATTTTTGAGCTTTTGCCTCTTCCTAAACAATAAAGAAAAACTTGGGCATATGGAAGCCAACATTTTCATTACACAGCATGGGATTCTTTCCTCACAATTCCACATATCATCTGTTTAGTTCATAAGACACTCATGGCACCAATGGAAACACAAATGTCCCTTTAGCCTTAAGAATGACGTCACCTAATCTATCATAGGGTAAGGCAAAAATTTATTTCCCTAGAGTTACTTAGACTTCCCCCGGAGATGCTATGATAAACACATTAATCAATCACACCATGTACACAACATTCATCCGTAATTTCATCAAAAAACCACCGGTTATACCACTTTTAAGACCAATTGGACTCAAAGCTATACTCCAAAAATAATCACACAATGCCCCAAGAAAGTTTACATCAACCTTTACAAGCATATAAGATATTTCTCTCTTATCGACATTTTAACAAACATATGGTGTGCATGTAAAGTAAGAGCTTGAATAGGTAAAATAACAACACATGAACAAGCCCAATGCACCAATTCATTACCAAACACACTACTTGTAATCATACTAACCTAATTAAATCATCCACCACTCAAATAAGTAAACAAACCTTAAGTAGATGTTTCATCAAACACATGATGTGGACTAGTGTATGAGAACAAAAATTCTACAATTTAGCATTTGAGACAAGGCACACATTCAAAAATCTTCATCCCAACAAACACTTTTTATCAAATTAAGCTCAAATGAATTAAATTCAAACCCAAAGAAATCATGGAATGTGGTCATCATTCGTATTTTAAAGATCATACCTTGTAAGCTTAGTAAAGAGAGGAAAAAGGAAAGTCCAATATACTTATTAGGGGTTTCATTCTCGAGGAACCCATTCCAACTTCATTCTCGAGGAACCCATTCCAACTTTTGCTTTCACCTATAAAAACTCAAAAACAAGCTAAAATAATGAATTAAGAACATTATAAAACATCAAGAAAAATTTCTTGGGTTGCCTCCCTAGAAGCGCCTTAGTTAAAGTCGCAGCACGACATCTTTTACCTATAAAAATTATGTATTTATTTAGAAGACATGAAACAACGACCCAATTTTAGATAAATACATCTTTGAGGTATTTTGGGCAAAGGTGAGGATACAACGAAATATTTTCTATCTTTCCACTTAGAAGATTTAAACCTTTTAACCAACTTTACATCAAATTTTCTAATAGGTTTATTAAGTATTGGTGAGAGCATAAAAAATTCACTTGTTACACACCAAATTTTGCATTTATTTCCCTTTAGGTGAAGGGATTCATTTTGCTCTTTTCGTATGACAAACTCCAAAATATACGGATTTTCCTCCACATCTCCAAAATTTATCATTCGCTTTGGTGGTTCGACTTTCATTATATCCACCAAGTATAAGGTTGAAAAATGGTTCGAGTGCGATTTTCTTACTAATTATAGAGTTGTATCCGTTTAGACCTTCTCACCCCAAAATGGACTAGTGTCTTCACAAGAAATTTTCTTGGATTCTTCTATTTACTCTAGCTCCATTTCCTTTATTTCAGCATCTACAACCATATTATTCTTGGTTGGTTGGGAAATCACCGAGTATTCTTTAATGTTAAGCTCATTTAGAGGCATGGGAATATTCGTAGTATTTGCATGATTGACCTCCATTCCCATATCTTCTATCTACGTACTTTCCTAGTTACATGCCCCCATTTCTTGATATATATCATGATGTTATCTTCCATTGATTTCACCCATTCTAAGATATGTTGAAGCCTTGCTTTACTATCATTATTTGTGGTACTTCATTATAGGATTGAGTTGAACTCTTCATTGGATTTATGTATAAGAAGCATATTAACCTCTGTTGATTCCACTCGACCCTAGATAAGCTTAAGCATTGCTTCAACATCAATAGTTTTTTCTTTTTTCTTCACTTTCTCAAGAAAAACGAGCAACCGAGTTAGTATAACGGGGGAAAGGGGCATTTGGACAATACTCCCATGTCCATCTTAACCATAACACAAAGAACATACATGCTCCCTATAAGATACAGATGGTAGAGATGGCACATACATCTCTCTTCGGGGAGTATATGTACAATCTTACCAAAAGTAGGGTCCATTATAATATGGACATGGATTGTCACGATAGGATTTCCAACCACCAAACTCATGTTCATTCCAAGATGCCATAGTAACAAACGAACAAAAATAAAAATCTACCTAAGACAAGAAATAAAATAAAATTAACAAGTAAATATTTACAAGTTTGAACCAAAGCAAGTAAGCTAAAATTCCAAACTAACTCAACACGCTAAATTGATCCTGGGTAACTATGCCATTTTTTGATAACATTCAACTTACACATCAATTTAAGAGTAAGGTGGTCTTTGCTAATATAATTACCCAACAAGATTTAGGGTCAAATGTAGAGGAACAATGTGACTGGCGATTGAGTAGGTTCAAAATAAAAGTTATTTTGCTAAGTTCAAACCTATTTTATAAGATATTTTGGGGGTTTTCAATCTTGTTGAGTGTGAAAGTAATTCTTGGGCTTCCAAAGGACTAATTCGAGACTAAGAATAATTAGAGAGTAATCAATTAGGTGTAGATCTTGGGATCACGTTTCCTAGTGGTAAGTCATGCACGAGCTCATAAAAATTCGATGCAAACTTTAATTGATAAGGATGTTGTAGGCTAGGTCTAAGATCTTTGTGGTTAGTCTTTCAAAAAAACCATAAATATTTCAACCATTGGCTCTTTTGAGCACCTAACGTGTGTGTCAATTAAAGCTACCATTACCTCAATTAGGCACCCCTATTTCTAGGATGGTACCAAAAGGATAGGCAACCTTATATTCACCCTTATGTATAAGATAGTGAAATATTAGCAAAGCATACCAATAAATTATCAACTATTGCTTTGGTTCCCACATCCCTCTATTGAGGATGAGTTGAGTAAAAAAATTTCACCCTAAACCCCTCTTTCAAGGATGCCTAGGGCTTTCAAGAGCTTGGGACTTTTATCCATCAAACCCATTTACTCATTTGGGGCTTTATTCCACAAATACCAACCTATTTAATCAAGAAACAATAGAACCCATCATAAACAAACTAAATTCCATACAAATATATCATAACCTATGTATAATTGCTTCCTATTCAAACATATTCCCATGAGGTAGATCTAGTAAATCATAATAAAAATAAACATAATTAAACCAATTTTCCGCAAATTATTTATGAAATGTTAATCTTTATAATATATCATAACCTATGTCTAATTGCTTCCTATACAAACATATTCCCATGAGGTAGATCGTTAAAACTCTTTAAGCAAATTATAATTTCTATGACCCCGCAAATTTTCCTAGTCGTTAAAACTCTTTAAAGCATGTCAAGGGAAGCTTCATACTTAGAAAATTTTGCTAAGTGTTGGAACTTCTTCATTTTATAAGACTTCAAACTTTGATGACTTATTTCATGACCTTTCTGACCTTCGGTAGTTGATATTTTAGCTAATTCATGATCCAGAATATCAATGGGGATTTTAGATAAGTTTTGGATTTTTGAAACCTCGTTTAGACCACGTTTGGGGTTCAAAATAGTAGACCAATGTGATATTGGTGCACCGCATTCCATATCGTATTGGTTAACATTTTTGTAGGCTGCCAGAGTTAAAAGTACTGAGGCTCGACATGATCATAACCTGATATATCAGGTATCACGTTGATGCCATCGACGCACTGCCTTGACCAGCGCATCGGGACCTAGATTTCTAGTCATTAAAATAACCGTGAGCCCAGGTTTATTTTAGTCTTTTTACCACTTTTATATATAGCCCTAAAACACATAATTCAACCATATTTCACCAAAACTATAGTGGATTCTCTCAATTTCTCTCAAGAACAAGTTTAGGGTTTCTAATTAAAGTTTCAAATTCAACAAAATTAAACCGTCAATCTTCATAAAATCAAGAACTAAGGTATGTTAGATGTTGATTCTTGGATTCCTTCCACCCAAGAAGTTCAAGAATCCTTTGCTAAATTCCAAGATTATATTTTTATGAGATTTCATGATTCATGTGAATGTAAATTAAAGTTCATGTTGAAATTGAGTTTTAATTCATATTTTGTTTACAAAGTTCCAAGCTTTGATCCTAGTATGTGATACTTATGTGATGTTCATGATAAATCCCTTCAAGATGTATGATGTTTGATGTAACAATGTTAATTAGGTGTATTGAATAAAGTATGCTCCCCATATATTTGATAAAATTCTTACGTGAAGGAAATAGAGTCATTATAGCATGTTGACAAGAAATCCCTAATTGTGTATAAGTTAATGCATGCCAAGTGTTTGTTGAAAGGACTTAGTGTATGAATTATGATAAGTTGAATGGATTCCTACTTATGTGCATTCCTTATTAAATGAATTCTGAGATAATAGTATGTACTCCCTATATATTTACATGTTTAAGACTTCCAAGAGCTTGAAGAGATGCCGCATTGATTATGTTGTGAATGATAGCCTATTTCCATGATATGTACGAATTATTCTGTCTTGTATTATTTATGTTTTAGAGTCCAGGGGGTATTTTCACTCGACAAATTAGCTGCTTGTCTAGAGCCAGTGTCAGTTTCATGATCATCTTAGTCATGCCATGATTATTAGTGCTCTCAGTTAGTTATGGGACTTAGACAGTTATAGAACTTAGGAAATCTCAGTAATCTCAGTATCAGTAGCATTCCAGCTACAGTTCAATAATCAATTCAGAACTCAGAAATATTTTGTCAGACAATAGAACTCTATGAATTTAGTTTAGCTCAGTCAAACAAGTACGGTCAGTAACAGTTCAGTGAAGCCTAGTATGAATTAGTAATCAATTCAGTGTCTTTCACTAGGGAGAAGAATTCGGCACCGAGCAAACCTAGGGATAGGGGCTCACCCACTAGATCGAACGTAGGTCCCTAGAAGCAATCCATAATTTCCAAAGCTACATAGACAGCGTAGGTATGATATGTCACCCGTTAGATAGGACTGACATACTCGGGGATCAACTGCTAGAATAGGACTTATCTCAAGGTTCATCCACTAGATTAGGACTAACTCCATAGAAGTTTTCTTTACCCATGGTACGGTATTGACACCCTTCTAGATGGGGTTACAGGTTGGACCCCAAAAGTTTAGATTCGGGGCCTGTTGATTAGATGACTACCTCCCATAGTCTCAGCTTCAGAATCAGTCTCAATAAAAGAACTCAGCTCGATAGCATAGATTAAGGACTGCTAGATACAGTCACTCATCAGTATTATCAATGGATTTAGACATCACCCGCTAGATAGGACTGATCTCAGATTTAGTCAGGTAGTATTAGTATTAACTACCGCTAGATTCAGAGATCACCCACTAGATAGGACTGATCTCAAATTTAGGTAATCATCTTCATTATTAGTATATTCTGATATCACCAACTAGATAGGACTGATCTCGACCTCATTCAATTAGATATCAGTATCAGTAGACTTAGTTATCAAAAATCCAGTTATTAGAATTCAGAAATTAGAGTTCCTATGATTTCAGTTATAGTTTGTGCATTCATACATGTATCCTCATTCAGTATACTCAGATTATTTAGTCAGTATTGTTCATACATATGAATCCCTACATTTATCCTTACCTCATCTAGCATACCATTACATTCCATGATAGTGACGCATACTTTTCTCCGCTATGGTATTTTATACAATATGTTTAGAAGCACGAAATCCAGAGAAAATTTAGCAGTTCAAATTCAGTCAGCAGCGGTAGACGTAACACTGAGTCCTCATCATTCTGGGATAATATTTATTTTATTATTTCACTAGATTTAGTATTTTAGTATACGGAGTTAGTTGGGGACCTGTCCTACCAACTCCACAGTTCAGACTGTTTAGAGGCTTTCCCGACAGATGTATTAGTATTCAGTTTTTAGTTGTATTTCATATATTTGAACTTTATGGAAACTTTTTTGCCAATTTTTTGTATTTTTAAAGTGTATTATTCAGTGCTCAGCTACAGATATCAGTCAAGGTTCAGCTTGTTGTCCTTCGATATTATGAGCATCGTGCAACATCTGGGGTACTATACTTATGGCGTTACAAACTTGGTATCAGAGCCTAAGGTTCAATAGTATCATAGAAAGTTTGAAAGCCGAATCTAGTAGAGTCTTATGCATGGGTATATTGCGCACCACATTTATGTGCAGGAAGTTATGAGATATTTTAGGAACAGTTTCCCTTCTTTTAGTATTTATGTCATACGAGTGAGCATGAGCCCAAGTTAAATTGTTCATCTAATCTATTTCTTTGTTTTATTTACAGAATATGCCTCCTCACAGAGCCAATGCCCATAGAAATGATAACCAACCACCTCAGCCCATAAACCTTTTTAGTAAGAATATGTCACATGCAGAGTTTTGGGCAGCTTTTCAGGCACTAGCCCAAGCTGTGACAACTAATATTCTGGGTAACGATCAGGCTGCAGCCCCATTTTAGCAAGATAGGGATTCATCCACAGCTAGGATCAAAAATTTCATGAGAATAAACCTGCCACAATTCTTTAGGTCTGTAGCAGGTGAGGACCCATAGCTTTATCTTAAGGAGGTAAAGAAGATCACCCAAATAATGCATATGTATGAAAAAAAGAGTGTTGATTTGGTATCCTATAGGTTGAAGGATATTGCTCATGATTGGGTAGTGAAGTGGAAGAAGAGCAGAGGGGAGGATGCAACCCCCATGACTTGGCAGATATTTTAGGATACTTTCTTAAATAAGATTTTTCCAGTTGATATGAGGGAATATAAGGTAAAAGAGTTCATAAATTTAAGGCAAGGCTCCTTGATAGTGAAGGAGTATTGCGTAAAGTTCAATCAATTTTCTAAGTATGTTCTCGAGTAGATGGCTGACCCTAGATCAAGAATGAGTACTCTTTTGGCCAGTGTGTCTAGATTGGTTGTTAAGGAGTGTAATACCCTGAGAATTTCAAATAATATTAGAACCCTGTTTCAAGCTCGTTAGAAATAAGTTTAGTGATTTGGTAGCTACATGATCTATCTTGATGAGTATTACGGCCTCAAAAGTGTCCTAACTATTAGACGAATCAAAACATTCCTTGTCGATTGAATTCTTGAGATGGACATTGGTATGGTCAATTTCAAATGAGTATATATGTCGTTAAACTATAAATTTATGAGGTCATGACCCACCAAAAGATAGATAGTTGAATTAACTTTCCAACGATACCAATTTTGCCAAAATCCATTATCGGAGCAAAGAGTTATGCCCATTATACTCTATCGTATCAGCCTGGAAATTTCATGATGACATTTTATGATGACTTAGCTCTAGCCTAACGGCTTCTCACAAATGTCATCACCATAAGCAGAAAGTCACAAAATCTAACATTTTGTGATGACATTTTGTGATGACTTGTCACAAGCCTGACAGCTATTACAAATGTCGACACCATAAGCAGAAAGTAACAAAATCCAACATTCTGTGATGACTTGTCATAAGTTTGACGGCTTGTCACAAAATGTTGTCAACCTTAAGCCAAAAATCATAAAATCCATCCTTTTGTGTTGACTTTTCGTGATGACTTATCACGAATGTCGTCAACTATTTTTTTGCAGAAATTTAATGGCATTTTGCAAGGGTATTTTGGTCTTTTTCCTGCACTACCCACAACTTATAACCCTCAGAGAACATATTTTCTTCTATTTCTCTTTAGTTAAAAATCTCAAAATTCTATGCACACCTTCAACCACAAGGTTAGGGTTTCAAAATAAAAATCCAATTATCTAGAGATTCAACCTTTAGAATTCAATAATTCTTGCATATTTGAATTCCTCGTTAAGAGGCCTATGAGGGACACCCAATAGTTCGTGAATAACCTTCCGAAATTTTTGAAGTTATCCAAAAGCTCCAAGTTTAAGGTATGTGGTTTTGAACAAGAACACCCTTTTGTTCTTGGGCCCAAAAGTTACATATTTTCGTAAAGTATTTCGTAAATTCTTGGAGAATTCCTATCATGTTATTATATTGTGAGTTTTATTAAACTATGTCTTACCCAAGCTTTGAGTGGTAATATTATTATGCATATTAATGTTTTAAATTATCAATTTATGGTTTAAATTGCATAATTCAACATCTATATCATGTTTTGAGAATTTCAAGTCCTATTGTTGTGAATTGAACCTTATCGTTAAAGCATGAGTTTGAGAATGAGATTTTAGCAATTTTTAAAGAATATCAATAAGTGAGTTTTGATTGTAAATTAGGATAGAAATCCATATTCTTGAGTTTGAAGTAAAGGGGATGTATTTTGGCTCCCATTATATATATATATATATTGTTGAATTGTTTTAAGGTGGATTTTCTAAAGTTCTGAGCTAAGTAAGGGAGTAGTATTTAGCACCAAGTTGGGCTTGATTTCGAGGTCTCATGCCACAGAACTACGTGCCCCCTGTAGATTCTTGATATACCCCAAGTGAGTTAAGATAGTGATCACTAAAGTTAAGATTTTATCCGATGGCAAGGATAGAACAACTCTCCCCAACGTGTGTAATATGTTGGACTCCATGCAGCTCGCATGCTTTATGTTGGTTAAGAGAAAATTCCTAAGTTCCTAAAGTTTTTTAAGTCTTAAAGTTTTCCAAGTTTCAAAGAGTTTTAATCATAAAGCTATAAAGTTTTGAAAGTATAACTGTTTTTGAAAGCTATGGTCCTAATAATTTCAGGTGTCATGATAATTTGGTGTTTTAAGTAAAAACATGATGACCCATGAGTCTTGTGGCATCTATTTATTTCAAGTTATGTGAGTATGTTTTACACCATGTAGGTTTTCTATAAAAGCTTATGATATTTAGTATTTTAATTGCACACTCCCACATATGCTCAGTACACTTCCAAAGTATTGACCCACATATTTTGTCTATGTGCCATATATTTTCATAATGTAGGTTTAGGTGCTTAGTCTTAGCCTCACCAGTTATCCTTTTAGCACTCTTATCTACATATCAACCATGGTGAGTCCTCATATTTCGGGGACCGATTATTCATAGACTTCCAGTTTTATTTAGTAGCTGTATAATTCTTGTCAGTTGAGTATAAGTCAGTTGGGGACCTGTCCCAATGGCTCTCTAGTTTGGAGTATTAGAGGTTTGTCAAAATAGTCATTAGATTATCAGCACTTTAAGATTTCCTTTGAGGTGTAGTGTGTTCAAACCAAGTATTTGATTCATATTTCTTATTTTATGATGTCATAGTGTTGAGTTCATGCCTTTTATCTTTAAGTAAGATGATATACGATGTAAAAGGATCAAAGGGTTAGCTTGGGGCTACTTGTAGCCTTAAGCATCGTGTGATATTTTGAGACCCGATTGTGGGGCATTACAAACTTGATATCAAAACCTAAGGTTTAGAGAGTCCTAGGGAGTCTTACAAGCCGTGTTTAGTAGAGTCTTGATCATCAGTGTTTAGTACGCCACATCTATGAGCAAGAGGCTATGAAACATTTTAGGAACAAGTTATTTCTTCCTCTGAAGTCCATCATGCACAAGTTGTCTTTCTTAGCTATTAATCGTGCTCTCTTATTTCAGAATATGCCTCCCCTCCGATCTTGAAGAAATAACAACGATTAGCAACCTCAGCACGCTTATACTATGAATGAAAATGTGTCCCACACTGAATTCAAGGCAGCCTTCCAGGCACTATTCAAGCTGTCACTATCCAGGCCAATTAGGCTGCAGCTCCTCAGCAGCAGGAAGGTGACTTAGCTACTGCCAGAATTTATTACTTTATGCGGATGAGTCTGCCAGAGTTTTATAGGTCAAAGGTAGGGGAAGACTCGCAGTTATATCTTGAAGAGATAAGAAAGATCACACAGGTAATGCATATGTCTAAAGAAAAGTGTGTGGTGTTAGCATCTTAAAGGTTGAAGGACATTGCGTATGATCGGGTGGTTTCTTGAAGAAAGGGTAGAGGGGAGGATGACGCTCCTATTACCTGGCAGATATTTCAAGATGCATTCTTGGATAGGTTATTTCCTTTGGAGTTAAGAGAGGCGAAGATTGAAGATTTTATGAACTTAAGACTGGGCACCATAACTGTTAAGAAGTGCTTCTTAAAGTTCAATCAGCTAACAAAATATACGATTGACTCGATCTCCGATGCTCAAACTAGTATGAAAAAGTTTGTGACAGGTGTGTCGAGCTTAGTACTAAAAAAATGCTGCACTTCTATGTTGAACAAAGAGATGGATTTGTCTAGGCTGATGATCTATGTGCAGGAAATAAAGATGGATAAGATAAGGGAAAGAGATAGAGCTAGAGGTAATAAGAGAGCTAGGTAAGAAAAGCACGAGAAAAATCAGGCTAGATCCCAGAGAGGGAGCAGCCCTCAGTTGTAGAGTCGTTCTTCTATGCCAGCACCCTCATCCAATATTGCCCCAGTGCTTAGAGGTAGGCCAGAGCAGGGAAATGGGTCTTCTATGTCCAGGCCTCAGCAGAGTATGAGCACCAAGCCCAACTTCTCTCCTTGTGCCAAGTGTGGTAGGTCCCATCTAGGTGAGTGTGTAGCTAAATAGCATGATTGTTTTAGGTGTGCGAAGATAGACCACAAGCTTAGAGAGTGGCCACATAACAGGGAAGAAAGCAGAGATACCCAACCCCAGACCTAGGCCACTAGTGCATCAGCTTCTGTAGTCCATCCAGCTCCTCCTCAGGGCACTTCTTTTAGAATTGCTAGCGGTCAGCACCAAAATAAGTTCTATGCCCTACCTTTCCATCATGAGAAGGAGGACTCTCCTAATGTTGTTACTGGTATGCTCCGTGTATTTTATTTTGATGTATATATGTTATTGGACCTCGGGACAAGTTTTCTTATGTGACCCCACTTGTTGCTGTTAAGTTTGAGAAGAGTCCCGAAAGTATTTCTGAGCCTATTCTAGTTTCTACCTTATGAGAGAAGTCTATTGTTGCTAAGCAAGTATACAAGAATTTTCCTATTACAATTCTTTATAGAGCCATACTTGCTGATTTGATAGAGTTAGAGATGGTTGATTTTGATATTAACCTAGGTATCGACTGGCTTCACTCCTGCTATGCGTTTATAGATTGTTGCACTCGTGTTGTCAAATTTTAGTATTCTGATGAACTAGTTTTCTAGTGATCGGGGAGTTCAATACCTCCCATGAGTTATTTTATTTCTTATCTCAAAGCCAGGAAACTTATATCCAAGGGTTTCTTTTATCACTTGTTTAGAGTTAAGGACACTAAGTCTGAAACCCCAAGTATCCATTCAGTCAACATTATTAATGAGTTTCCTGATGTCTTTCCAGAAGATCTCCCATAGGTACCTTCTAATAGAGAGATAGAATTCAGGATCGATCTTCTTCTCGACACTCAGCCTATTTCTATTCCTCCCTGTAGTATGGTATTTGCAGAGCCTAAGGAGTTTAAAGAACAACTCAAAGATCTCTTAGACAAAGGTTTTATAAGGCCCAGTGTATCTCCTTGAGGCGCACCTATCCTTTTAATGCAAAAAAAAGATGGTTCTTTGCGTATGTGCATTGACTATCATCAGCTTAATAAGGTCACAGTCAAGAACTAGTACCGTCTTCCAAGAATAGATGATTTGTTTGATAAGTTTCAAGGTGCGAGTTATTTCTCCAAGATAGACCTTAGATCCAGCTATCACCAACTTAAAGTAAGAGGGTGTGATATCCCAAACACAACCTTTTGAGCCTGCTATGGTCATTTTGAGTTTCTTATCATGTTTTTTGGGCTAACTAACACCCCAGTAGCTTTTATTGACCTCATGAATCGAGTGTTTAAGACATATCTTGATATATTCATCATTATGTTTATCAATGACATCCTTGTGTATTCCCGAAGTGAGGGTGATCATACAGACCATCTTAGAATCTTCTTACAAACTCTTAGAGATCATAAGTTATTTGCCAAATTCAGTAAGTGTGAGTTTTGGCTATGGTCATAGCATTTCTCGTTCATATTATTTCAACTGAAGGCATTAGAGTTGATCCCCAAAAGACAAAGGCTGTAAGAAATTAGCCTACGCCTATCTCTCCATCTGATATTAGAAGTTTCTTAGTTCTATTTATCTATTACCGTCGTTTTGTTGAAGGTTTATCTTCCATTGCATCTCCTATGACTCGGTTGACCCAAAAGAAAGTTAAGATCCTCTGGTTAGATTCCTGTGAGAAGAGTTTTCAAGAGTTGAAGACTCGACTCACTTTCGACCCTAAGTTGACCTTGCCTGATGGTGTAGATGTTTTTGTGGTATACTTTGATGCTTTGAGAGTTGGTTTGGGTTATGTGTTGATGTAGAGGGATAAAGTTATAGCCTATGCTTCTAGACAGTTGAAACCTAATGAGAAGAATTACCCAACCCATGACTTAGAGTTGGCTGCTTTAGTGTTTGCTCTTAAAATCTGGAGATATTATTTGTATGGTCTGCATGTCGATGTTTTTACTGATCACAAAATCCTTCAGTATGTGTTAACCCAGAAGAAGTTAAATCTTAGGCTGTGGAGGTGGTTAGAATTGTTAAAAGACTATGAGATGAGTGTTTTATATCATCTAGGAAAAGGCCAATGTTGTGGCAGATGCCCTTAATAGGATGTCTAAAGGTAGTACTTATCATGTGGAGGAAGCTAAGAAAGAGTTGGCTCATGATATGCATTGTCTGGCTAGACTGGGTATTAAGCTACTTGATTCGACTAAGGGAAATATTTTGGTGAAGAGTAGTTCTGAATCCTCTTTGGTTTCAAAAGTGAAGGAGAAGCACGACTTAGATTCTAGCTTTGTCAGAATGAAGGAGTCAGTCAAGGACCAAAAGGTAGAGTTTTTCTCTCAAGGAGGAGATGGGGTGTTGCGGTTGTAGGGTAGATTATTTGTTCCTGATGTTGATGATCTAAGGCAGAGAATTATTGCTGAAGTGCATGCTGCGCGGGATTCGATTTATTTCGACACTACCAGGATGTATCGCAACTTGCAAGAAATCGATTGGTGGTGTGGTATAAAGAATGATATAGTTGATTTTGTGGTGAAGTGTGCAACATGTCAACAATTTAAGGTTGAGCACCAAAGACCTGGTAGTGTGATGCAAGAGTTTACTATCCCAACTTAGAAGTAGGAAGAGATAAATATGGATTTTGTGGTTGGCTTACCTCTTTCCTGATGCCATTATGATTCCATCTGGGTTATTGTCGATAGGCTGACTAAGTCAGCACATTTTTTGCCTATACACATATCTTATACAACTAAGGACTACGCTAGATTGTATATTCAGGAGTTGGTCAGGTTACATGGAGTTCCCTTGTCTATTAGTTCAGATAGGGGTACTCAGTTCACTTCAAAGTTTTAGAGAGCATTTCAGAAGGGTCTTGGTACCCAAGTTCATATGAGTTCTGCTTTACATCCGTAGACAGATGGTCAAGCTAAGAGGACTATCCAAACATTGAAGGACTTATTGATGGCGTGTGCCCTTGATTTCAAAGGTAATTGGGATAAGAATTTATCGTTGATAGAGTTTACTTCCAATAATAGTTACTATGCTAGTGTCAAGATGGCACTATTCGAGGCATTATATGGTAGGAGATTAAAATCACCCATAGGTTGGTTCGAAGTAGGTGAAGCTACTTTGGTTAGACCTGATGCATATTTACGGCGATGGGGAAGGTGAAGTTGATTAGAGAATGGTTAAAAATAGCTCAGAGTCATGAAAAGCCATATGCAGATGTTAGACGAAAAGACCTTGAGTTCAAAGTCAATGATTTGGTGTATCTGAAAATTTTGCCCATAAAAGTGGTGAAAAGATTTGGGAAGAAAGGGAAACTTAGTCTCCATTTGTTAGCCCTTACAGAATTCATAGCCGTATTGGGAATATAGCCTATGAAGTAGAGATGCCTGCAGAGTTGTCAGCTATTCATCCTATTTTCTATATTTCCATGCTTAGAAAGCATATTGGTGATTCTATCGTTATTGATTCTTCAAATAGCTTAGATGTTCAAAATAACCTTTTGTTTGATGAGGTTCTAGTTGAGATCCAAGATTACCAAGTCTGTAGACTAAGGAATAAAGAAGTTCCATTGGTCAAGGTTTTATGGCGGAACTAACCAGTTGAGGGTGCTACTTGGGAAGCCGAAGCAGATATGAGATCCAAGTACCCACACCTCTTATTCACAAGTTCAGAGCTAGCCAAAGGTATTACTTTTTCATAATTCAGCCCCTATCTAACCAAAGATTCAGCTATATAACTATTTTGTTACAAATTTTTGCATTCTTAGAAATACTTGAAAGTTTAGAATGACATAGATTCAATTCAGAGAACTATTCCAACTGTGCTTCCTCAGTTTCTTTGCATTCCCAGCTTAACTAGTGACATTCGAGGATGAATGTTTCCAAGGGGGAGATATTGTAATACACTGAGAATTTCAACTAATAGTAGAACCCTGTTTTAAGCTTGTTAGAAATAAACTTAGTGATTTGGTATCTACATGATCTAGCTTGATGAGTATTGGGGCCTCAAAAGTGTCCTAGCTATTAGACGAATCAAAACATTCCTTACCGATTGAATCCTTGAAATGGACATTGGTATGGTCAACTTCAAACGAGAATATCTCTCGCTATACAATTAATTTCTGAGCTCATGACCCACCAAAATATAGATTATTGAATTAGCTTACCAACAATACCAATTTTGCCAAAATTCATTGTTGGAGCAATGAGTTATACCCATTTTACTTATATGTATCATCCTGAAAATTTCGTGATGACATTTTGTGACCACTTGTCACAAGCTTGACGGCTTGTCGTGAATGTCGTCACCATAAGCAGATACTCACAAAATCTAACATTTTGTGATGACATTTTGTGATGAATTGTCACAAGTTTGACGGCTTGTCACAAAATGTCAACAACCTTAAGCCGAAAATCATAAAATCCATCCTTTTGTGACGACATTTCGTGACAACTTATCACGATTATTGTCAGCTATTTTTTTCCAGCAATTTAATGACATTTTTGCAAGGGTATTTTGGTCTTTTTCCTACACTTCTCATGACTTATAACCCTCAGAGAATGTAATTTCTTTTATTTCTCTTTATTTAAACATCTCAAAATTCTCTGCACACCTCCAACCACAAGGTTAGGATTTGAACATAAAAACCCAATTATCTAGAGATTCAACCATGAGAATTCAATAATTCTTGCTTATTTTAATTCCCTGTTAAGAGACCTATGAGTGACACCCAATATTTCGTGAATAACCTTCCAAAATTTTTGAAGTCATCCAAAAGCTCCAAGTTTAAGGTATGTGTTTTTGCACAAGAACACTTTTTTGTTCTTGTACCCAAAAGTTACATATTTTCGTAAAATATTTTGTAAATTCATGGAGAATTCCTATTATGTTATTATATTGTGAGTTTTATGAAACTATGTCTAACCTATGTTTTGAGTTGTAATATTATTATTCATATTAATGCTTTAAATTGTCAATTTATGGTTTAAGTTGCATAATTCAACATCTATATCAGGTTTTGAGAATTTCAAGTCCTATTGTTGTGAATTGAACCTTATGATTAAAGCATGAGTTTGGGAATGAGATGTTAGCGATTTTTAAAGAATATCAAGAAGTGAGTTTTGATTGTAAGTTAAGATAGAAATCTACATTCTTGAGTTTGAAGTAAAGGGGAAGCATTTTGGCTCCCATTATATATATATATATATATATATATGTATATATACATTGTTGAATTGTTTTAAGGTGAATTTTGTAAAGTTCTGAGCTAAGTGAGGGAATAGTATTTAGCACTTAGTTAGGCTTTTTTCTGAGGTCTCATGCCCCAGAACTACGTGCCCCTGTAGGTTCTTGATATACCCCAGGTGGGTTAAGATAGTGATCACTAAAATTGATGTTTTATCTAATGGCAAGGATAGAACAGTTCTCCCCAATGTGGGTAAGGTGTTGGACTCCATGTAGCTCACATAGTTTATGTCGGTTTTGAGAAACTTCCTAAGTTCCTAAAGTTTTCTAAGTCCTAAAGTCTTCCAAGTTTCAAAGAGTTTTAGTCTTAAAGTTAGAAAGTTCTGAAAGTATAAGTGTTTTTGAAAGCTATGGTTATAATAATTTCAGGTGTCATGATAATTTGATTTTTTAAGTAAAAGCATGATGATTTATGAGTCTTGTGGCATATATTTTTTTCAAGCTATGTGAGTATGTTTTACACCATGCAAGTTTTCTATAAAAGCTTATGATATTGAGTATTTTAATTGCACACTTGCCCATATGCTCAGTAGACTCCCAAAGTACTTACCTACATATTTTTTCTGTGTGCCATATATTATCTTAATGTAGGTTCAGGTACTTAGTCTTAGCCTTACCAGTGATACTTTCGAGCACTCCTATCTACATATCAACTATGGTGAGTCGTCATGTTTCGGGGACTGGTTATTCTCAGACTTCTAGTTTTATTAAGTAGTTGTTTAATTCTTGTTGGTTGAGTTTGAGTCAGTTGGGGACCTGTCCCAATGGCCCTCCAGTTTGGAGTAGTAGAGGTTTGTCAGACTAGTCATCTTATTATCAGCACTTTGAGATTTTCTTTGAGTTGTAGATTGTTCACACCAAGTATATCATTCATATTTCTCATTTTATGATGTCACAGTGTTGAGTTCATACTTTTTATCTTTATGTAAGATAATATACGAAGTAGACAACTCAAAGGGTTAGCTTGGGGATACTTGTAGCCTTACACACCGTGTGACATTCTAGGACCCAGTTGCGGGGCGTTATAAGGAGTGTAGGAGTACTATGCTCAATAAAGACATGGATCTTTCTAGACTAATGTTGAACACTCAGAAGATTGAGGTAAAAAAAGCTAAGGAGAGAGAGAGAGTAAATAAGAAAGCCAAAATAGGTAGTTTAATTTTTTAGTGCTAGCTCCATCCTCAGCTAGTGCACCAGTACCGAAGTTCAGGGATGGCGGTCATGATGGGGCATCAGGATCCAAAACCCAGCATAGTATGAGAAGCGAGCGTACCTATCCGCTTTGTGAAAAATGTTGTAAGAACGACCTAGATGCATGTAGGGTATGCAACGAGGTTTGTTTTGGTTGTGGTAAGCTATGCCACAGGATACGGGAGTATAGAGTACTAGCTCGAAGGGGTAAAGATTTGTGTCAGCAGGGCGCTACTTCCAACACCACTAGTGGCCAGCGTCATAATAGATTTTATGCACTCCAGACCCGTCATGATCCAAAAATTTTCCCTAACATAGATTCAGGTACGTCATAAGTGCTTCATCTTCATGATATGCTTTGTTAGATCTTTTGCTCCCATTTGAGCTTAAGTTTTCAGCATAAGTTAGTCAGTAAGTCCAGCAAATCAGTTTAGAAGTGAGACAGTTAAATGTGTATAGTTTGTTTTTCCTATTTTTCTATCTAGACATATTATCAGAATGTTTTAGGAGTGTAGCTATTCAAAGATAAAGAATCCAAGTAGTTGTGAGTTTAGCTTAGTTCATTAGTCATGCATTAGTTTCAGATCCCAGATATTCAGTCATGATCCAGCTCGTAGGTACCTTGTGCATCGCCACAGTATTTCTCAAGGGTATCACTGAAGTAAGCCTTCTTAGAGGGACATAGTATCCCAAGGGGGAGATACCATATGATTCCTTGATGCTTTCATGACCGTAAACCCATTCAGTTTGATGCTCAGATTTTTCCTTAAAAACATAATATCAGTTAACATTGTATACTCAGTCAGATATCCATGCATCAGATATGCATATTTAGTATGAGATTTCAAATATTAGTAATTCCTGTCATATAGCCATGTTTTAAATGTTCATGTCCCTCAAGTAAGCTCAGTCTATCAGTAATCTCAGCCTAGTCAGTCTTATTCAAGGATGAATTTCCCAAGGGGGAGGTATTGTTAAACCCCATAAATATTCCTAGTCTTTAAAACTCTTTAAAGAATGTCAAGGGAAGCTTCACACTTAGAAAATTTTGCTTAGTATTGGAAATTCTTCATTTCATAAGCCTTTGAACTTTGATGAATTATTTCATGACCTTCCCGACCTTCGATAGTTGATATTTTACCTAATCCATGATCTAGAATGTCAATAGGGGTTCACGGACAAGTTTTTGATATTTTGAACCTCGTTTAAACCACGTTTGGGGTGTCAAAATAGTAGACCAATGTGATCTTGGTGAGCTGCATCATCTATCGCATTGGTTACCATTTTTGCAACCCGCCAGAGTCAAAAGTACTGAGGCTCAATGAAATCATGAAGCGATGCATCGGGTATCTCATCGATGCCATTGACGCTCAGCGTCGACCAACGCGTCGGCACCCAGTTTTCTATTTACTAAAATAGCCACGACCCAAAGTTTATTAAAGGCTTTTTCCCACTATTTTATATAACCCTAAAACATGTGATTCAACTATATTTCATCCAAACTATAGTGGGTTCTCTAAATTTCTTTCAAGAACAAATTTAGGATTTCCAATTGAAGATTCAAATTCAAGAAAATTCTACCATCAATCTTCTTAAATCTATGAACTAAGGTATGTTAGATGATGATTCTTGGGTTCCTTCTACCCAAGAAGTTCAAGAATCCTTTTCAAAATTCAAAGCTTATATATTTATGAGTTTTTATGATTCATGTGAATTGAAATTGATGTTCATGTTGTTATTGAGTTTTAATTCATATTTTGTTGTCAAAGTTCCAAGCTTTGATCCTAAGACGTTATATTTATGTGATGTTCATGATTAACCCCTTCAAGATGCATGATTTTTGATGTAACCATGCTAATTAGGTGTATTGAATAAAGTATGCTCCCCATATGTTTGATAAAATGCTTATGTGAAGGAGATAGAGTCATTATAGCAAGTTGACAAGAAATCCCCAATTGTGTATAAGTTAATGCATGAGAAGTGTTTGTTCAAAGCCCTTAGTGAATGAATTATGATATGTTGCATGCATTCCTGGGGGTATTTATACCCAAAAAATTAGCTGCTTGTCTAGAGCGAGGGTCAGTTTCATGATAATCTCAGTCATGCCATGATTAGTAGTACTCTCAGTCAATTATAGAAATTAGTAGGACTCAGACAGTTACTAAACTTAGCAAATCTCAGTAATCTTAGTATCAGTAGCATTTCAGCTTCAGTTCAGTAATCGATTCAGAACTTAGTAATATTCCATTAGTCAACTGATCTCAGTGAATTCAATTTAGCTTAGTCAAACAAGTACAATTAGAATAGTTCAGTCAAGCCTTGTATGAATTAGTAATCAGTTCAATATCTTTTAGTTGGGAGTAGAATTCAACACTGAGCAAACCTAGGGATGGGGGCTCACCCTCTAGATAAGATAGAGGTCCCTAGAAGTAGTACCTAAGTTCTAGAACTACATATCTAGCTTAGGCATGTGATGTCAACAGTTAGATAGGATTGACATATTCAGGGATCACCTTCTAGCACAGGACTGATCTTAAGGGTCAACTGCTAGATAGGACTGACTCTTTAACAGTTGTATTTTCCCATGACACGGTATTGACACCCTTTTAGCTGGGGTTATAGATTGGACCTCGCTAGTTCAGATTCAGGGCAAGTCAGTTAGATGACTACCTCCCATAGTCTCAGCTTCAGAATCAATCTTAGTGAAAGGACTCAGCTTAGTACCACTAATTAAGGACTGTTTGATACAGTCACTTATTAGTATTATCAATGGATTAAGAAATCACCTGCTAGATAGGATTGATCTTACATTTAGTCAAGCAGTATGAGTATTAAGTACTGCTAGATCCAGAGATCACCTGCTAGATAGCACCGCTCTCAGAATTAGGTAATCATCTTCATTTTTAATATATTTCAAGATCACCTGCTAGATAGGACTGATCTCAATGTCAGTTAATCAGATTTCAGTATCAGTAGACTTATTTATCAGAAATCTAGTTATTAGAATTTAGTAATTAGAGTTTCTTCAATTTTAGTTATAGTTTATGCATTCATTCATGTATCCTCATTTAGTATACTCAGATTATTTAGTCAGTATTGTTCACGCATATGAACCCCTATATTTAACCTTACTTCATCTAGCATACCAGCATATTCAATCATAATGGCGCATACTTTTCTATGCTATGGTGTTTTATACCATAGGTTCCGAAGCATAAGATCAAGAGCACCCTTAGTAGTTCAGATTTAGTCAGTAGCAGTAGACGTAGTAGTGAGTCCTCATCATTCGAGGATAATCTTTATTTTACTATTGCACTAAATTCTGTATTTTAGTAAATGGAGTTTGTTCAGGACCTATCCCATCAACTCCATAGTTCAGTCAGTTTAGAGGTTTTTCAGACAGATGTATCAGTATTCAGTTTTCAGTTGTATTTAAGATATTTGAACCTTATGGCAAGTTTTCTGCCACTTTTCTACATATTTATAGTGTATTATTCAGTGATCAGTTATAGATATCAGTCAAGGATTAGCTTGTTGTTCTTCAAGATTATGAGTACCTTGTAGCGTCTGGGGTACTATACTTGGTGTGTTACATAATTTCACCCTTGAAGATTTTCTGCTCAACTAAGATCACTATTTCTTGATCGTGTTTGTGACTGCTATAATAACAGTAGTTATATCGTGATTGACCTCATGCGGACTTGTTAACTGGATGCGATCGCAATCGCGGTAACTAAGGGTCAATTTCTGGGCCTGCAGTTCAACATTTATTTCTTTTTCTTATATTTCTAATCTTTTTTGACTTGAATGACTTGCTCATCTTTTCTTTTCAACTTTTTCTACTCAAATGAGGATTAAGTAAGAGATTAAGATAAAATTAATAGAAAAGCATGATAGTTTCAGATTACAAGGTGCTAGAAAATCAATAAATAAATGACTTATCAGAAATTCCATTTGTTTGGTCGGATTGATTAGAGGGGAGCTTGCAAAATCTTAAGATATTTGTGACTACAACGCCTATCCTTTCTCTATTGGTTGTAGGTTAGGAATTTAGAATATTTTGTGATGCTTCACTTTTAGGGTTTGGTGTTGTGTTAATGTAGGATTGGAATGACATTGCTTATGCTTCATGGAAGTTGAAGCCTCATGAAAACAACTACACGACAAAAGACCTAGAGTTGGCAGCAGTGTTGTTTTCATTAAGGATTTGGAGAAACATTCTTTATGATGTCAAATGTCAGGTCTTCACAGACCACTGTTGCCTATAACATATTCTTAATTAAAGGAATTTGAATCTAAGGCAACTGAGATAGACGGAATGTTAAGGATGATGATGTTACCATTGAGTATCATCTGGGTAAGGAAAATATGGTGTAAACTAATTAAGATGAGTTGTAAGTATAGGTAGTTTTCCATTCTTGAGGGTGTCCCAATGACCTTTAGCTAGAGATTTTCAAACACTAGCATCTTTGAGAATATAGCTTTGGGTCTCAGATAGGGATGGCTTATTGATTCATATGGAGGTAAAGTCAATATTTGTAAAGCAGGTTAAGACAAAATAATTTAAGGTTAAGAAATTAAATGCACTCCATAATACAATGGTATACGGGTAGGTGGTAGATGCACTCTCAATATAGGTGGGGTGTTGTGGTTTAAGTGAAGATTATATGTTTCTCTGGTTTGTGATTTAATTCTTGATGTACTTTTAGAGGCCTATAGTTTGCATTATTCCATTCATTCGGTTATGACCAAGATGTACTATGATTTGAGGTAGCTTTATTGGAGGTCAGAGGGGAAGAGGGACATAATGGATTATATGTCCAAGTGTTAAGATGTCATTAGGTGAAATATAAAAACCAAACGAATGTGGGATTGCTTCAAATAATACTTATACCTATATGGAAATGGGAGAACATTGTTATGTATTTTGTAGTGGGTTTTCCTAAGACATTGGGAAAATATTACTCTATTTGGGTGATAATGGATTGGTTGATGAAACGAGATTACATTTTCCCAGTTCGGGTAGACTACAACTCTCAGTAGTTAGCTAAAATCAAAATTAAAATTGTTGCAAGACTTCATGAGGTACCATTTACCTTTATTTTTGATATATATACAAAATACAATTCTAACATTTATGACTGGTTGCGTGAGGAGTTGGGCACCAAACTTACATTTAACATGACATTTCATCGTCAAACTGATGAGCAGTCAAAAAGGATAATTTAGGTGCTTGAGGACATGTTGAGGGCTTGTGTGATTGATTCTATTGCTTATTGGGACCTATTTTTTCTATGGTCATGTTGAGTAGGAGCAAGACATAATATTTGGAATACAAGTTTAATGACTTGAGGCAGGAAGACGAGGTGGTAGTAAAGTTGGATTCCTAGGTGGTGTGTAAGAGAGATAGTTTCAAGTATCTTGGGTCCATGATTCAAGAGAATAGTGAGATTGACGAGGATGTCTCCCACTAGATTGGGGCATGATAGATGAAGTGGAAGCTCGCCTCGGGGGTGTGGTATGGTAGGAAGGTACCACCTAAGATTAAAGGCAAATTCTACATGGTGGAAATCCATCCGGCCATGTTGTATGGAGCAGAATGTTGTCCAGTCAAGAACTCTCACATTCAAAAATTGAAGGTGGCAAAAATGCGGATGTTGTGTTGGATGTGTGGGCTTACTAGGGGTTACAAATTTCAAAATGAGACTATTTTAGAAAAGTTTGGAGAGGCTTCGATGGAGGACAAGATGCGAGAAGCCCGTTTGAGATGGTTCAAACATGTGAAGAGGAGGGGTATGAATGCCCCAGTTCGTAGGTGCGAGCAGCTTGCTTTGGATGGTTTCAAGTAGGGTAGGGGTAGGCCAATGAAATATTGAAGAGAGGTTATCAGGCGGGACATGAAGCAGTTATAGCTCACAGAGGACATAAGCCTAGATAGGAAGATCTGGAGGACGCGGATTAGGATAGAAGGCTAGTGCCATTTTGGGTCTCTAGGGTAGGGCATTACTTTGTAGGGTATTATTCATGCTATGACACCTTGTTACATGCCTTATTCTGACTTTGTTTACTGCTATTTGATTATTATTCCTTGTGGGTGGTGTAGGTATGTACTATCATCTTGTTCCAAGCTTTATTAAGGATTTGTGTATTATTCTGTGTCTTGAGCTGGGGGTCTATCAAAAACAACCTTTCTACTTTTTCAGAGGTAGTGGTATGGACTGTGTACATATTACCCCCTAGACCATACTTTATAGGAATATACTGGGTTTGTTATTATAGTTGTTCTTGTGTGAGTCTTCAAACAACAAACACTATCAATCTTGTATTGTATGGCACCATTCGAGGCACTTTATAGAAGGAAGTATAGGTTACCTACTGGGTGGTTTGAGACTGGCAATATTATACCTTTATGAACTGAATTGGTAAAAAAGGATCAAGAGAAAGTAAGGTTCATTGAAATCAAGTTTTTAGCTGCTCAAATTTTACAGAAAGAGTGTGTGGATAAAAGTAAGAAACATGAACTTTAAGGTTAGGGAGCATATTTTTCTTAAGGTATCTCTCATGAAGGGAGCCATGAGGTTCAGCAAGAGGGAAAAACTCAATCCTCAATATATTGGTCCCTTCAAGGCTTTTGAAGAGGTAGACCAGTTACGTATAGGTTAGCTCTACCATCGGGATTCTCGGAAGTCCATCTGGTATTTTATATGTCTATGCTCAAGAGATACCAAGGTATGGGTACTACATCATTAAGTTGGACTCAGTTCTTTTAGATAAAGGCTTAACTGCAAGGAGGAACTAATAGAATTTCTAGATCGAGATACTTGGAAATTAAAGTCAAAGGAAATTTGTTTAATAAGGTTCAATAGAAGTATTGTGCAATTTAGAAAGCCACTTGGGAAACCAAGAAGGACATGTCAAACTAGTACCCTCAATTATTTAAGGACACATGTACTCTCTTCTCTCATCTTTATAGCATATTACTACATTTGATTATTAGGGGATGAACCATGGATAAATTGGTATCTATTGTAATACAATCTTTTTTGTTATAAATAAACCTCTTATTGAAAATCCCATGTTAAAATTCTATCTATATTTGAAGTTACGAATTTTAGGCAAGGCTAGTTTCAAGCGAATTAAAAGTGAGGTATGGTTTAAGGAAATCAAGAAATGATTTGTACAAGTTTGATGTTATTTTTTTTGATTTCTAGTTAGCTACGACGTTAAGGAACCTATCAGAATTTAAGGAATTGAATTTGGGTTAGTAGAACACTAGAAATTTATCTTAGTGTAAAAGGCATTATTTAGAATATCTTAAATTTAAGGTGTGTTGCAAAACATAAGATTTTTGGGTGAAACTAAACATTCTATCTTGTTCACACCGTTACAGCAACATGCATGTTCTTATATCAACATGTCTCTAAAGCTGAGAAATTCTCACTATAGAGGCGGTCAAACCAGGTTATTGCCCGTTATAGCATTGTATGCCTCGATAGAAGTGAAAACTATATATTTAATTAATTATTCCCTAAAATAGTTTATCTTTCTAAAACTCTATAATGATCCTCCATGCTATTTTCTACATTTCCATACTATTTTGACATTTAAAGCTTTCCCATAGCTTTCGTTAGTCATTTATGAATTGTTGGAGCTGACAGTTCGGTTACCAGTTAGCTGATCTTATTTTTAAAGCTAAATCCTTATTTCAAAGTTTTTACTATTAAGAATTATGTATCAGGGTTACACTTTGGTTAATGGCCTTGTATTCCAGTTCTAATAGTTCTATTATATCCATAACATTAATTTTAGTCTAGGGGCCTTTGGTTTAGTACCCAAGACTTTTGGACTCCTTTTGGGCTATTGGGTGGATTTTGGTTAAAATAACTATTTGGTGTGGGACCTATATTTAATTAAAATAACCTCGAATTAAAATTTTATTGGTGTCGGTGAGTTTGTAATGTCAAATTTATTAGGTTAACGTAGTTTCTTTGTGTTCATAGGATTTCAATTGAATCTCGAGGGCCTGGTCGGTGACTTAGCAAATGCAAAATTTGCTGGTGCATGGATTCAACTGGTGCAAATGCTTAAGCATACCTTTGGTTGCTTATGTGGTGGTTGACTAAGTATCCAAGGAACCGCTTTAGCTACCATCCCTGGTCCATGCATAGCTTCAAAAGTAGAGGCCCTATTGTTTCACTTGAGGTTGCTTAAGCAGCAATCCTTTATTTTAGTGAAGGCTAGACTTTGGTCATGGGTTTCATAGGCAGTGACCCACAACTTTAGTGATGACAACTTAAGAGGTCAAGTAGCCACAAAAAGGGTCATTGCGGGGAATTATTTGTATCGTTACCCAATTTTTTCATTTTGCAAAGTCCCAAGGCACCATTAAACCAAAGCAAACTTAGAGAATTGTGGAGCTCAATACGTGGGTGTTAAAGATGAGATGGAGCATTCATCGGGACGTCTTCTCATCAAGGATGATTGTAAGTTTCCTTAAATTTCTTGTTTAATTCTCTGCTGTAGTACCAAAATTCTTAATCCTTTGAAAGATGAATTGAGAGAGTAATTGTGCTCTTATTTCACCCCTTTTCAAGGTAAATAACCCTTGAGCTTAGAGGGATGTTTTAATGGTTTCAAATTTATGAAACCGCAATTAGGTCCCACACAATATTTTTTTTAGTTTTGTACTTGAATCATTTATATGCAGTATTAGCATGATTATTCTCGTATTAATGTGTAGATCATTGTTTTGATAGTGTGGCAACATGTAGAGGCTTTTCAAAAGGGAAAATCTCTTATTTAGTGGAGTTTCTCGGGTATTCTTTGGAATCCAGGTATGCTAGGTTTACTTTGCTCATTGATTGCTACTTTTATGGTATTAGTAAAGTAATATGCTTGAGTTGGATTTGAATTTATAGCTTTGTTGCTAGTTTAGTGAAAATTTAGAATATGTAGCCAGCTAACGAGTCATTTTAGGTAGAGTTGACCATTTCTCCTTCCCATGAGTTAAATTGTTTCCTAAGGACTATGATTTATGCTTATTTAACCCCTCATAATATAAATTGGATGCCTTTGTATAGGTTTTTGGTAGAAACAACCTTAGTATGAACTTTTGGGGTTTAGTCGTGGGTCCTGTCGGCCATTTTTAAGGTCAAATATCCTAAGAAGCTCCTTGTAGATCTAAGTGCCTTTGTTTTGCAAATATATGTATATATATATGTTGGTTTAGACATCTTTCTGATTCTTGACTAGACCTAGTAACTTGTACTTATTTTAAAGACCGGTTCGAGTTAGGCATATATGGTTCGCTTATTATATTTACGATTTGGTTTGATTCTAGTGTTTATGGAATTATATGATTCACAAATATGGTTTCAGTGATAGTGATGTTACCTATTATTATTCAGATTCCTCTTTTTGATGCATCCATTAGGCTTATGTTGGCTCGATTAGTTCCTTTATTTTGTGCCTTCAAGGATTATGAGGGCCTAGTTAGGTTGTTCTTCTCTTGAATTAATTTTTATATTATCTACCTTGTTATTTATTATCTATTATCTGAAACATTATTTTAGGTTTGCCTTTTTATCCCTGACTTTAGTTTATATTCTCGCATGATTTATGCTTTTATTATGAGTTAGCTTGTTCATCCAATGATGAAAACTGATTACCTATTATTTGGGTACTCATACTACACTTTTGCGTCTTTTTTATGTGAATTTGATTATGAGTTATCGCTGCTAACGTTCTATCCAGAGCATTATATAGTTTGAAGATAGGGTTTGCTTTTGGAGATGGAGCAAATTTTATCTCATTCTGCACCTTTTGGATAGTCTTTTATTTTGAGACTATTTATATATTAGTACTACTAGTACTTTTATTCTTTTTATTAGTGGCTCTTCTACCGGCCTTACTAGGTCATGGAATAACCTTTCTATCTTCTCTATTTATATATTAATTGATCTATCTATTTCTATATATGTATATATATATGTGATCTTTTACTTTTATTTTACACCTAAAATCTTTTTGTTTGCTTAATTTTAGTATTCATTATATCTTTCACCATATAGCCCTATTACTAGTCATTTTAGACTACAATTTGGCTTACCTACTGATGGGCTAAGGTATGTGTCATCATGAATTGAGATATCAGATCATGATAAATTTATATCAAAGCCTAGGTTCACTTGTATTGTTGGTTCAAGAGAAAGTTTCTAGTAGAGTCTCGTGGATCGAAAAGATGAAGGTTGTTTCTTATCTTCGAGAGGCTATAGGACATTTTTAGGAGAACATCACTTTCTTTATTAACCACATGGATTGAGTCTATGTTGGTTTACAAAATTCACATTGTTTTACTCTTTCTCAGATGGTTAGGATGCAAGCATCGGCCATTGGAGATGAGGACCCGAGTCCATGACTAGGACTTATGCAAGAGGTCACGAATGACCTAGGGGAAGAGGTTAGGTGAGAGTTGTATCCTTGGCTAGGGGTCCAGAGAATGAGCATTCACCAAATACTATTATTTTATTCTCAACTTGGATTCATCCACCCCAACCATTGTTGGGCTAGGGGAAAGCCTAGGCTCCATCGAGTTTTATCTCTTTTACATTTGTTAGAGTGACTTAGTTCAGTTGTTAGGATTTTTTAGGTGCACTGTCTGATAGTGCTCATTCTACAAATCAGAATGGTACATACATTAGGGCGTATCCTATAGTTGATACTCCTAGAGTTGAGGTTCCACCAGCACCGATAGTTTCTCAGACGATAACTACATAATCTGATATGTTTGCTGAGGAGGAGAAGATGTTAGACAGTTTCTGATATTGACTACATGTATATTATTAGGGGATCCGAGTGAGGATACATTTGAGTTCTTAAAAGGATAGGTAATGTGCCATGGTTTCATGGCACTTTCTATGCTTAAAACAAGGAAATTATGCAACTACTTAGGTATTCTTGTTAGATATGATGTTCTTTTGTGTTGATTTTATAGGAAAATAGTTTTCAAAACCAAGAGTGAGAAAATGGGATGAAAAGTAGTTGAGAAATCAACCTACGAGCCAATCTAGGACTCATAGGTACTAACTACGGTCCCGTAGGTTGGCAATATAAGTTTATGATCTGAGGCTCTGTAATTTGTTACCTAAAGTTTGATTGATACCCCCTACCTACGAGGCGTAGGTACAACCTACGGCCCATAGGTTGGTCTTCTGCAGTCTGAAGATTTCTCAAATTTCCACAAGCCTACTTATGTCGCATAGGTAGAACCTATGACCCGTATGTTTCCTTATGGGCTGGTGCCGACTCTGATTTTCTTAACTTTTAGGATAGGTTTTTTAATGTACCTATAAATACCCATTGGATGTTTTATTATCATTTTATTCACTTTATTTACTTTTTACATTGTTTTAAGTTATGAGATACATTACTAATCTTGGAATTATTGTTCTTATTTCTTAGGGTTTGAAGTTATTTTGAGATTTCTAGTTTTCATTATTATTCTTTGTAACTTCATTCTTATACTTTCATCTAGAGAATTTATGTGTGTTCTTACAATTATGAGTAGCTAAACACTATAACTAGGGTTATGGGAACCCTAATGGATTATCAAAGTCATTATAATGTAAAGTCATTTTAAATTTGTGTTCTTGCATGTATTGTGATTTTTTTCATTTTGATTTCTTTCTTGATGGTTGTAAATGTTAGGAACTTTCCTATACTTGATACTTACTTGAGAGTGCGGTAGAAATTAGGAAAAACAAATCACAATAGTAATTTGAAGATATCAACCTTTATCTAATAAACTTGATACTTAAAGAAGATGGTTAATCTAAGATCAAGAACAAGGGTTACTAATGAAACACTCTGAGATCGAGAGGAGATGAGTGAAAGTCACCCAAGCTAAGCTTGAGAGATAGTTAAGTGATGCATAACTAGTTAGATTTTGCATAAAAGACATCGAGATAGTTTGGCAAGCACGAACAACCTGTGGAGTTATAAAATTAGGGGGAACATAGTCCTAGTGATTGTCTCATATTGATAATAACCCTAATGGTCAAACATTGTTACTATTACTCTTACTTTTGTAAATAAACCCACCATTTACTTTCTGCAATTTCTAGTTACATCAACAAGCTCTTGACAGATTTCAAACCCATTCCTCATAGATCAACCCTAACATTGTTGGGTTCAACATTTGACAAGTGACCGCTTTATACTTTATTGCAGGTATAATTTGGGCAATATCAATAGGCTCTATAATTTGGGCCTAATTGAGACACATTGACTACAATATTTTTAGGTTTGACTTGGTAGCTAGATATTTTTGGAGAGGTTATATTGATTACAGGCCAGTTGGATCTCCTCATTTAACATGGAATCTGTTCTCCAATGATTTTTTGAAGAAGTATATGCCTCGATGCCTTTAAAAGTGCGTGAGAGATATGTTTATGAGATTGGATAAGGGTTTTATGACCATTTTAGATTATGAGGTATGATTTCATGAGTTAGATAAACATGTTGCGGCTATCTTATTGATCGAGTATGTGTGGGTTTGGTTCTTTATGATATGGCTAAGACTTCCTCTATATATGGCTACATAAAGTTTTGTTACAACTAGCAGGTCTTTTGCTAAGGTGTCTGATTATACAAGTTATTAAGAAGATAGATCATGAGGTATAAGGGGGAAAAATAAGAGACCACATCACCAAGGTATTTCAATGGAAGCTAGAGTGGCTCATAATTTAGAGGTAGAGGTTCTCAGAGAGGGTACCCTCTAGTCCCATCTTATTAGTAACAACATAAGACTAGTAGGCCCATTCATGTCATACTGTAGATTATGGATAGAGGTTAGTCCAGTTATAATGATTAAAGTTGGATGAGCAACAACCAGTCTTTGAGCACAGATTTATAGTTTTCTAGCCAAGAAGGATATTCTAAGTTAGCTAGATCTTCTCGATAGAGTGTTACTCCTTGGACATGCCATAATTGTGGGACCATTAGCTATATTATTCTGGAAAGTGTCCCAATGTAGGGAAATTATGCTCATAGCTTAGTGTGTTCAACAAACTAGGATAGTGCCGCCCTACCCCAAGCTAGAGGATGTAATATTTAGAAAGGTAGAATATGTGGTCGATTAGGCTTCAACAAAGCGATCCGAGTAGTAATTTATATGTTGTACTTGGTAGACGAAAGGTAGAGTCTTAGGATGTTGTTATTACATGTACTATTTCAGTGTGCCATTAGCAAGATATTTCTTTATATGATCCAAGATCCACTTATTTTTATGTGTCTACTTATTATGCACTATGATTAGAGTTGTATTAAGGGTCTTTAACTATGCCATTGTGTGTATGAAGTCCCATGGGTGATTTTTTAATAGTTTATCAGGTTTGTAAATTGTGTGTTATGACCGTTCGAGAGTTTTATACTCAGGATGATCTTATTGTATTAGATATGGTGGACTTTGATACGATTTTTTACACGGAATGATTATCTCTATATCATGGAATCATGGATTATTTACCAATATGTTACCTTAACTATGCCTAACATTCCCTGATTTTGTGGTAGGGATTTATTAGCCACATACCGATAATGATTATTTCTTATTTTTTATCTAGGAGACTTATATAAAGGGGTTGCAAGTCTTATCTTGCTGATATTTGTGATGTTAGTGTCAATAGTCCATCACTTGATTTTGCTCCTATAGTCGGTAATTTTTTGAATGTTTTTTCTACTGATCTACCTGACATTCATCTTAACCATGATATTGTATTCATTACTGATCTTAAGTTGGTTCCCAACCTATTTATATAACACCTTATCATATGGCTACTGCTGATCATAAGTAGCTAAATTCTATACTTCAGGATATTCTGGGTAAGGGTCTTATAAGATCAAGCGTATCACCTTAGGATGATCCTATCTTGTTCATGAAAAATAGGATTGTTCTATGCATATGTGTATTGACTAAAAGCAACTAAATAAGGTGACAATGAAGAATATATATCCTATGCCTTATATTGGTGATTTATTTGACAAGATTTAGAGATCGAGTGTGTTCTCTAAGATTGACATTGGATCTGATTACCATTAGCTGAAGATTCTGGAAGAGGACATCCTAAGACAACCTCCAGGATTCACTTTGGACATTATGAGTTCCTTGTGATGTCTTTTGTGTTGACCAAATCCTCAATTGTGTTTATGAATTTAATGAACTTAGTGTTAAGGCCTTATTTTTACTCGTTCATCACTATTTTCATTAATGATATACTTATGTAAGAGAGGATTAGGTAGGAGCATGAGCATTATTTAGGATTGAGCTCGAGACTTTTAGAGATCATTGGCTTTATACAAAATTCTCAAAGTTCAAGTTTTGGCTTGAGTCTATTATATTCCTAGGACACAAGTGTATATGGATGGAATTATAGTTGATCCAGCTAAGATTTAGGCTATTCGTGATTGGGCCAGACCTGTATCTCTGACTAATATTTGTAATATTATTGGTTTGGCATATTCCTACAGGCAGTTCATTGAAGTTTTTGCTTCTAATGAAACACTTATGACTAGGTGGACTAGAAAGAAGCTTCCTTTTCATTGTTCTAAGTAGTGTGAGTAATGTTTCCTAAAGCTCAAGGATTTGCTTGCTTCAACTCCTATTTTGATACTTCCTATTGAGGGTGAGGGATTTATCATGTATTACGATACTTCTAGTATTCGTTTAGGTTATATTTTGATGCAGTGGGGTTGTGTTATTTCTTATGCATTGAAGTAGCTGAAGATCCACGACTGCAAAAACCATACTCATAATTTGGAGTTGGTAGAGGTAGTTTTTTAGCTTAATATTTTGAGTGATTATTTGTATGATATTCATTGTTAAATACATAAACATCACCATAGTCTTTAGCACTTTATGACTCAGAGAAATCTTAATTCTAGATAACACCAATGGTTGGAGTTGTTAAATAACTATGATATCTCTATTTAATATCATTTGGTCTAGGTGAATGTGGTAGCGGATGCCTTGAGTAGGAAGACGGTGAGCATGGGTAGCTTCTTTTTTATTTTAATTTTTGAGCGGTCATTGGCTTGGGACATCAAGACCTTAGCCAACTTGTTGGTTTGACTTGATATTTCAGACTCCATGAGGATCCTTGCTAGTGTTGAGGCTAGGTCTTCCTTGTGTCAGCTAATTTGGAGTCACCAATTTGAGTATAATAGATTTTGTGACATTTGTGATCACGCTTGAATAGTCAAGTCTAGGAGGGATACTGTAACACCCCAGATTTTTGGTCCTTGGAATATTCTAAGTCTTTGAGCTTACTGTCCAACCTATGACTCTCGTTACGAGTCATGAGGTCTTTATATGGGTTTTAAGACCCCATTGTAGACTGACCAGTGTGATAGCTTGGAGTTTCTAGTGTTACTACAACTGGGGTTTGTGAGTCATAATGACTCTATATGAGTTGTAGTGTACCAATCATAGGGTGACTAGTATGTACCCCTAAATACTTCTATCTTGGCTATGACTAAGACCTTATGAGCCATTGGGTCTCTTGATAAGTTTGATGGTGTGAGTCATAGGGTTACAAAAGTGGGGTCCCTCAGCTACCATCCAGATTAAGACTCGTGATGACTAGTCGTACTGAGTCCTTATGAGTAGTAGAGTAACCCATAGTCATTAGCAATGAATTTTCAGCATTTAATTTAGGGGACTTTGGATATTTCCCTTTCCCTCAATTATGATCCACGACTTAAAACCATTTTGAGACATGATTATCATCCATAACTTAATCTTAGACACTCTCTTTTATCTCTCAAATCCCAAAGTCAAAGAGCACCTAGGGTTTCTCAAGGGTGATCAATTAGAGCCTCTAAAGGTGAATTCTCTCTGTGATTCTTGATATCTCAAGCATGTGACTCTACCCTAAAATTTGTTTGATTGAAAGAATCAATTTACGAAGTTGTTTATGTTGAAGTAAATATGGGGTTTGATATGGGTTGAGGATTTTTTGATGGTTGATTCTTAAATTTTTTTCCCATGATTATTATGAATTGATCTTACTTTGAATTGATGTTTTTGATCTAATGGGGTGCATAGGTGTGGGAATTGGAATAGGGGTAGAGGTATTCCCCCAAATTGGATCAGTTTATTTGAATTTGGGTTTGGAAATTTTGTTCCCTCAACCTATTTGTGTAATTGTTTTTGAAATATGGATTTGTCATATAGTTTTACTTGTTCACCTATACTATGGCGTTGCATAAATGGTTAAATGGTTAAATGTGGATTTTAAAGGCCTTGTTAGCCATGTTTTTTCTCTTGAACTTGTTTTAATGAATAAAAGGGGTCGAGGAATTACCCCGAATAGATTTGATAAAGAAAAATGGGCTAAGTCATTCCCCAAACTAGATTTATTGAACAAAGGAGGTTGAGTCATTCCCCTAAGTAATGGAATTGATATTGCATGAGGATAAGCTTGCAAGCATAATAGTATGACGATACCTGTGGTGTTCCTTAATGTATAATTCCTTGGTCAAATGAATTAGTTATGTGAAACTTTGTTTAATTGGGCGTAATGAGGGTTATGTAGCTAAGCCGTAAAGGTGTGAGTCCCAAAGTACTGATAGTAGAAACTCATGTTTTCCCATGTAAGGGTTGGTCTTGATGACTATACGTATGGTTTGGACTATTAATATACTTTTTATCCAAGATTTATATGGGGTTGGGGAATTTCCTAGTCTTCCTTGATACCTATGGTTCTTGCGACTAACATGTTTTGAGGCTATTTCAGTAGGTGGAGCTGAACCCATATAGCTCATGGGTGTCAGTTTATGATGGTTGGGATACATAGTCCAAGATAATGTTTTGCTAGCATGCTAAACCTTGTTTCTTACCTCAAAATTATTATATATATATATATATATATTTATGTATATTGTGTGCATGTGGATTTTACTATCGTTTTGACTTAACATTGTTTTTTCCCTTCTCTGAGTTACATGTTAGAGATCAACATGCTAACCATCTTCAAATATTGTACACTCATGCAATACAGGCACCAAATATACTTCTACTTTCCTATGTAGTGTTAGGATTTCTAAATTGTCATTTATCAACTTTGAAGTGGTGAGCTTTCATCCTCTTAAATTGAAGCCATTATGAAGTCTTGTTTCTTTTATGACTTAGACATATTTCTTTGATTTCAGTTTGGAAATTATTAGAGGTATGCCCCGACTTAGGTTGATGTAGATATTGTATTTTATGCTTTGTGGATTACTTTGGATTCGGGATTTGGTATTGTGAATTCTTAGCACATTATTATTATTGATTATTACATGTTGTTATATGTTAAAAATTCAACTACTACAAGGTAATCTTTGTTTTATTTGACTAGGCAAAGGGGTTAGTCTTAAGTCATCGGTGGACTTGAGATGCCTGGCATGGCTAGGACCTAGTTAGGTCATGATAATTTGGTATCAGAGCACTAGGTTCTTCGTCTATTGGGTGTCTATAAATTTATGTCAAGTAGAGTTTGTTTTATGGGTATATAGAATCCCATACTTATAAGAGAGAGGCTACAAGGAAATTAGGAATGTTTTCTTTTCTTTTGATCTAGTTTCTTGCTATAGAGTCTAAGGACTTGAAACTTCTCTAAATCTCCATTTATTCATATTTTAGATCATGCCTGCCTAAAGGTCTTATGCTCATGGAACATTCTCTGTCCCACTTGAGGAAAATATGGATAGAACTTGCCCGATTCATGCAGTTTAGACTTGGTCTAGAGTCCTAGCTCTTGAATGTACTACCCCACATGGAGTTCTTTAGTTTTCTGCCAGTCCTGCTTGGGCTGTAAATGGTCATGCCCCAATACCCCAAGGAGATATTTCAAATACTAAGTTTCATCGGTCTATTCATCTGTTGACTCTATTAGTGACTTCCCAGTTTTGTCATCCTAATCATGTCGATTTTGTTGATCCAAATATTAAGGTCACTAGAGTTCGACAGTTCATGAGGTTGAATCCTCCAACCTTTAAAGGATCTAAGGTAGAGGAAGTTCCTTAAGGATTCATTGATGCGATCTATAAAATATTCTGGGTGATGCATGATACTAATTCTAAGGGTGTAGAATTTTTTCATATGAACTAAAAGATAGAGCATATCAGTGCTATGAGGAGTGGCATCAGTCAAGAGGTGATGATGCAGAGTTGGCATTGTAGGATGAGTTTTTTGTTGCCTTACTAGCTTATTTCTTTCCCAGGAGTTAAGAGAGGCTAAAGTTGAAGAGTTCTTAAATATGAAATAAAGAAGGATTACTGTGACTGATTATGCCTTAAAGTTTCATCAGTTATCTTGTTCTTATTCTATTATTTGTGCTTCATATCCTGAGCCATCCAGTGATTGTCATTTTTAGAGTAACTATGGGTCTAAGGCATAAGGTGCCCAATCTCAGGCCAGTAGGGCCCAGTCAACTCCATCTTATTATTTTTACCGATTTTGTGGATAGTTGTACCATGGTTTTTGTGATGAATGGAGCAATAACTATTTTAGATATAGATAGCCTAGGTATATTCAAAGGAACTGTTCTGTAGGTGATGTTGCTACTGAGCTAATAAGGTCCTTGTGGCTACTTCTTTAGCTCTAGCACTAAATGGTACTACTTTTGGGTTCGATGCTAGTCAAAATATTTTGTATGCTCTTTCGACCTGAAAGAAATTTGAGGCTTCTCTTGCTGTTGTTACAGGTACATTACAACTCTTCTCTCATGACGTGTATTGCTTATGTGATATATGGTCCATTCATTCTTATGTGATCATTTATGTGTCTATTCATTTTGGTTTTGGTCTGAATGTATTCTTGATCCCTTTTGTATGTCTACCCTAGTGGGTGAATCTATCAGGTCTAGAAAAATCTATAGGAGATGTGTAGTATCTATTTATGGTAGGGAGATATTATTAGATCTGATCAATTTAGATATTTTAGACTTTGATGTTATCTTGGGGATGGATTGGCCCCCTTTGTGCTATGTGTTTCTTAATTGTAGGTCCCGAAGGGTCATTTTCCAATTGCCGAATAAACTAGTGATTGAGTAGGAACTAGTGCTAAGTTTTTTTCTAAGATTGATCTTTGGTAAGGCTCTCATCATTTGAAAATTATCTAGGTAGATATCCCTAAGATTACTTTCCATACCTTGTTTGGTCATTTTGAGTTTTTGGTCCAGTCTTTTGGGTTTCCTAATGTTCCAGATGGGTTTATGATCTCACGAGCTAGGTTGTCCGTCATTTTTTGGATCTATTCTTCATTGTATTTATTGATGACATATTAGTGTTTTTAGAAAGAGAAGAGGATCACGCCAATCACCTTTGTATAGTATTACGAACTATTAAGGATCAGTATTTATATGCTAAGTTTTCAAAGTGTCTGTCTAGTTGAGGACGGTGACCTTTCTTGCTCATGTTGTCTCTAGTGAGAGGATCATAGTGGATCCACAAAAATTTAAGGCAGTGAAGAAGTGTCTTAGACCTACGACTCAAATTAATATTCTGAGCTTCTTGGGTTTAGCCGAGTATGATAGAAGGTTTTTGAAGAGTTTCTTTTTGATCACTGCTCTATTGACTAAGTAGACTCAAAAGAAGATGAAGTTTATATGGTTTGATTTTTTGAGGGTAGCTTTGAAAAGTTGAAGGATAAAATGATTTTAGCTCTAGTTTTGACCCTACCCGAGGGTACTGATGGTTTTGTTATTTATTGTAATACGTCTCGTGAGGGATTGGGTTGTGTGCTGAAGCAACATGGTAAGGTTGTGGCATATTTTTGTAGGCAGCTTAAGGTACATGAGAAGAACTATGACTCATGACTGAGAGTTGTTGGTTGTAGTCTTTACTTTGATAATTTTGTGCTATTATTTGTATGGATTTCATGTTGACATATATTCAGACCATAAGAGCTTCAAATATGTGTTAACCTATAAGGATTTGAATCTCAGGCAAACAATATGGCTTGAAAAGCTCAAAAACTATGATATACAGCTTCATTATCACCCAGGTAAAGCTAACATAGTTGTTGATGCTCTTAGCAGGTTATCCATGGGGATCTTATCTCATATCGATGAAGCAAAGTGAGGTTTGGTGAAGGATATTCACCATTTTACTAGTCTTTGATTTCATCTTTTGGACTCTTAGAATGGGCATGATCATTTAAGAGGTGGTGAAGTTATCTCTTGGTGCTGAGGTAAGGGATGAGAAAACTGTGGATCCTATTTTGATTCAAATCAAGGATGATGTGGGTCTTTAAAAGATGATGTCCTTTGAAATTAATGGTGATGGTATCTTGAGGTACCAAGGTAGATTGTGTGTTCTTAATATTGATGGGTTGCGAGAGAGGATCTTGGCTGAGACTCATGAGTTGAGGTACACTGTTCATCCTAGTTTGACAAAGACGTACCATGATTTGAAAGAGATCTATTGGTGGAATAACATGAAAAGGGGTATGGCAAATTTTGTGACTAAGTACATGGCTTGATAACAAGTAAAAGTGGAGCATCTGAGGCTTGTTGGCATGCCTCAAAAGATTGAGTTTCCCATGAGGAAGTGGAAAATGATTAATATGGATTTTATTTTTGGTCTTCCACTGTCTCGTAGTCAGTTTAACTGGATTTGGGTCATCGTGGATAGGATAATTAAGTTTGCTCACTTCTTGCCAGTAAGGACTAATTATTCTGTAGAAGATTGTGCTAACCAATTTATTCAGGAGATTGTCAAATTGCATAGTGCTCCTATTTCTAGTATATCTGATCGAGGTACGCAATTCTATTCTTTCTTTTTGCCTTCTTTTCAGAGAGATTTGGGAACTAAGGTAAACTTTAGCACCTCTTTCAACCCTAAGATGGATGGACAAGTGGAAAGGACTATCCAGACTTTGAAGATATGCTAAGGGCCTGTGTGATGGACCTCAGTGTTAGTTTTGTTGATCCTTTGCCTCTCATAGAGTTTATGTATAGTAAAATCTATCACTTGAGTATTCAGATAACTCCGTTTAAGGACATGTATGGTTCAAGATATAAGTCTCTTATTAGGTGGTTTGAAATTTTGTAGACTAGGTTATTTGAACCTAACTTTGTTTACCAAGATATGGAGAAGGTGAAGGTGATTCAGAATAGGCTTAAGACTTCTCAGAGTCACTAAAAAGTCCTATGAAAATATGAGGCAAAGGGAGTTGGAGTTTGGGGATGGCGATTAGGTATTCTTAAAGGTGTCTCCCCTAAGAGGATTGATAAGATTTGGAAAGAAGGGAAGCTTAGTCCCTATTATATCAGTCCTTATCTGATTTTTAGGAAAGTAGGTAATTTGGATTATTATTTGGAGTTGCCTTGGAGTTTAGGTTCTATCCACCTTGTCTTTCATGTTTCAATTTTAAAGAAATGTGGGGGTGATTATTCATTTGAGGACTATGTATGTATCTTAGGTGAAGGTCCTTAAGCAGAACCATAAGGTCGAAGAAGATACTTGGGAAGCTGAAGAGGATAGAAAGTCCAAAAATCCATTCTTGTTTGCAGCCTTAGCTGATCATGCTTAAGGTATGTGTATTCCCAAATAACATTGTTTTCTGTCTTTTTAAAGGAAAGTATGGTTTTATTCTATGTTAAATCATGCTAATGAATACCTTGTCTCATCATTCGAGGATGAATAATTTGGGGGGGGGGGGGGGGGGGGGGGGAGAGAATGTAACACCCCAGATTTTGGGTCCATGGAAAGTTCTGTCTTTGAACTTACTGTCTAACCTACGACTTTTCTTACGAGTTGTGAGGTCTTTATATGGGTTTTAAGACCCCAATCATACACTGACCAGTGTACTAGCCTACAGTTTCTATTATGACTATGACTTGGGGTTGTGAGTCATAATGACTCTAGACGAGTTGTAGTGTACTAATCATAAGGTGTCCAGTGGGTACCCCAAATGCTTTTATGTTGGTTACAACTAGGAGCTTGTGAGTTAGGGGTGTCTTGATGAGTCATATGGTGGTAGTCATAGTATTACTAGAGAGGGGTCCCTCGACTACTATCTAGACTATGACTTATGATAACGAGTCGTACTGCGTCTTTACGAGTCGTGTAGTGACCAGTAGTCACCAACTATGAAATTTTAGCTTTAAATTAAGGGAACTTTGGACATTTCACCTTTCCCCAATTGTGACCAACAAATTAAAACCCTTTTTGAGACCCCACAATCATCTATAACATAATCTTAGACACTCTTTTTTCTCTTAATTCCCTAAGTCAAAGAGCACCTAGGGTTACTCAAAGGTGATCACTTAAAGCCTCTAAGGGTGAATTCTCTTAGTAATATTCTTGATATCTCAAACATGTGGCTCTACCCTTAAACTTGTTTTACTAAAAGCATGAATTTACATGGTTGTTTCTGTTATATTAAATAATGGTTAGGATTTTTGGCATGGTTGATTCGTAAATTATATTCCCATGATTATTATGAATTGTTTATGCTTTGACTTAAATGTTTTGGAACTAATATGGTACATGGGTGTGGGAATTGGAATGGGAGTTGAGGTATTCCCCCAAATTAGATGATTTTATTGGAATTTAGCTTTTGAAATTATGTTCCCTGAACCCATTTGTGTAATTGGTTTTGTAATATTGATTTGTCACATGGTTTGGCTTGTTGAACTATACTATGGCATTGCCTAAAAGGTTAAATAGTTAAGTGTGGATTTTAAAGGCCTTAATGGCCATGTTTTCACACTTAAACTTCTTTTAATGAACAACGGGGGTCGAGCTATTCCCCCGAATTAATTTGATAAACAAAAATAGGTCAGGTTATTTCCCAAACTTGATTTAATAATCAAAAGATTAATGATATGGTGATCCCTGTGGTGTGCCTTAATGTATAATTCCTTGGTCAAATTAATGGTTTATGTGAAACTTTTTTTAACTAGGATTAATGTGGGTTATGTAGCTAATCCATGAAGGTGTGACTCCTAGAGGACTGATACTGGAAACTCACATTTGTCGATGTGAGGGTTGGTCTTGATGACTGTGTGAATGGTTTATACTGTTGATATATTTTGTATCCAGGATTGACGTGGCTCATGACATTCCCTGGTCTTCCTTGAAACCTCCAGTTCGTGCAGTTAACATGCATTGGGGCCTTTTTCATTGGGAGAAGTAAAGCCATATAGCTCGTGGGTGCCGTTTTATGATGGTTGAACTTTATAGTCTAGGCTAATGTTTTACAATCATGCTAAACCTTTTTCCATACCCCGGCATAATTATATGTATATATATGTATGTACATTGTGTGCATGTGGATTTCTTTATGGTTTTGACATACCATTATTTTATCCCTTCCATGATTTACATGATAATACTCAATCGACTAACATCCATGGAAGAATCGGAGATACTTCTTCTTTTCCTTAGCAATGTTAGGATTTCTGTATTTTTAGCTATCAACTTTAAAGTGGTGAGCTATCATTCTCTAAAAGGGCTATCATTTTGAAGTCTTGTTTCATTTATGACTTAGACCTATTTATTTTATTTCATGTTTGCTATCCTCGAGGGCTTGTCCCGACTTAGGTTGATATTGGAATTATTTTTGAGGCTTGATGGATTATTGTGGATCTGTGATTCGGTATTGTAAATTCTTAGCATATTATTATCATTGATTATTCTATCTTGTTAAGTGTTTGGTATGCATATGCTTCTAGGTGTGTTGTGTTGTGTTTGACTAGGCAAATGGGGTGGTCTTTGGTCCTCGGTGGACTTGAGATACCTGTCAATGCTAGGCCTTGGTTTGGCTCGTTATAGCTACCTTATATTTAGAGGGTACTCTGAGATATGATGGCTATATTTACATTTTGAGACTTGGATACTTGATTTAGCTTATAGTGAAAAAGGCACATATCTTCAGATATTTTATCCACCATAGTACAACTATTATGTATAGATAGCTAAGGAAGCATCACTGGTGAAGTTGAATGAAGAAAGATAAAGTGATCTTGGTAGATCGTTACATATGTTGTCATGTGGTAAAGGCTGAGCATTAGAGACCTGATAGGCCGATTTATAGATATCCTAGTCTTGAGTGGATGTGGGAGCAGATTACTATGGACTTTGTTAGTTGTTTTCCTTACACTTCCAATGGTTTCGATGGAATTTGGGTAATTATAGATTGGTTGACCGAATCAGCCTATTTTCTCTCTATTTAGACATTTTTCAGTGTTAAGAGGTTTGCTCGTATCTATGTTTATGAGATAGTTTTCCTGTAAGGAGTTCCCATATCTTTTTTTTTTCAAATAGAGGCTCGATGTTCACCTCTAGCTTCTAAATGACTTTTTAGGATGAGTTGGGTACTTAGGTTGACATCAATACTGCTTTACACCCACAGACAGATGGGAAGTCAGAGCGGAATATTCAGGTTCTAGAAAATTTTCTCTGTTTTTGTATTATGGAATTTGGAGGTCTTTGGGAGGAGCACTTAGCCTTATCAGAGTTTTCCAATAAAAATAGCTACCATTCGAGTACTAAGATGACACCATTTGAGGCATTATATGGTAGGAGTTATCGATCTTAGATAGGTTAGTAAGAGACATCTGAGGTTAGTCCCTATGGTAATGAATGTGTGAGTTGTTGGCTAGGGCCTGGATAATTTAGGGTTGGTTTAGAGTAGTTTAGAGTAGGTAGAAGAATTATATTGATCGTAGACTTCATGCCTTGAGGTTTGGAGTTGGTTATCTTGTTTTCCTCCAAGAATATCCCATGAAGTGCATGATGAGGTTAAGAGGAGGGACAGGTTCAATTAGGCAATTTGAGATACTTACGGCAGTTGGAGAGGAAGATTTTAAGTTGGCCTTACCCTGTTGTAGTCGTTTACCTTGTTTTCCTTGTCTCTATGTTGCAATATTATATCTTAAATTAGTCTCAAGTGCTTTAGTGGAACTCGGTATAGTTGATTAAGAGGTTGACCTTTGTGGAGAAGCCTGTTCTTATGTTAGCCAGAGATGTTAGATGGTTGCACTTTCGAGATATTCCGGTTGTTAAGGTTTAGTAGGGAGATCAACCAGCCAAGGAGGCTACCTAGGAGATCGAGAGTGAGATACAGGCTCAGGATCCATACTTTTTCGAGCTTCAGGTACACCTTGACACTGTACTATCGTGGAAGAAAGTCATTTTAGTAGTAGATGAGGTAATAACCCTCCAGGTTATTTTCTTCATTTCCACACCATTTCACCATTCACAACTTTCCCATAGTTGACCTAAGTTATTTATGACTTGTTGGAGTAGATAGTTTAGTTACTGGGCAGTTCATTTGGTTTTTAGAGCCAATTCCCTATTTTAAAATTTTTGGAATTAAGAACTAAGTATTGGGATTAAACTATAGGTTAACAGTCTTGTATGAGAATTCTAAGAGATTCTTTAGGTCTGGAATGTCAATTTTAGGATACGGGGACCTTTGGTTTGGGTCCCAAGGCTTCCAAACCTTTTAGGCTATTGGGTGGATTTCTACTAAAACAACTATTCGGTGGAGGGCCCATATTTCATCCAAATGACCCAGATAAAAATTTTGATGGCTCCTTTAATTCAAAAATGTTTATTTTAGTAGGGTAGCATAGTTTATTTACATTTATAATATTCCAATTGAATCTCGAGGGTCCGATCAGAGACTTGGTAAATGCCAAGTTTGCTAGTCATGGACTTAACTGGTGTAACCACTTAAGTGGACCTTTGCTCATTTAAGTAGCCAAGGGACTTATTTTGAAACCAGCCTTGGTCCCCATCTAGTAGAGGCTGACTTTTAGGTATAGGTCGCTTAAGTGACAACTTGCCACTTTCGCGACCAACGTGTAAGCAGTCAAGTGGTTTGTAAAGAGGTCATCGTTGGGCTTTTATTTCTCTTTTTACCTAATTTTACTCATTTTTCTGAGTCCTAGGGTACCACTAAACTCTAGAAAACATAAACAATCACAGAGATCGATATGTATGTGTTTGCAGTGAGCTAGAGATTTCGTGGGGACATTTCTCATCGAGGATTATCGTAAGTTTTCTTTTATTTCCTATTTAATTCTGTACATTAATTGCATAATTCCTCATACTATATGGATCAATTATAGGGATTAATTGTGCTTGAATTTCACTAATTTTAAGGAAACGACCCTTGATCCTAGATAGGCGTTTTGACAGTTTCAAAGTTATGATTCTACAAGTAAGACCCACAGGGGATTTTATTTTGATATTGGATATATGAAATATAGGTAACATTCTTGTCGTATTAAAATATAGATCATTATTTTGATAGTGTGGCATCGTGTGGAGGCTTCTCAAATGGGAAAATCTTCAATTTGGTGGACTTTCTCGTGCATTCATTAATGTTCAAGTAGGCTAGACTTACTTTACTTATAGATTGAGCTATATTATGGTATTAGTATAGTATTATGCTAGATTTGGACATAAATTTATAGGTTGGTTGCATGTTTAGTGAAAATTTATTATATTTAGCCGATTAGAGAGCCATTTCAGGTAAAATAAACAAGGAACGACAAGAATCCATTAAGACGTATGTATATGATACGACAAGCATAGTGCTAAATTGAAAGTTTTTCCAGTGTCTAACCTAGATGTTTTCTACTTAGGGTACAGTTTGAGGGCACTAGTTGTATGGTAGGGTATGATTTAGGCTAATGAGTCATAATTTGGATAAAATGTGATGTCCAACATTCTGATCAAGATACGAGTGGAGGACACCATTCGTATGATGTGGGCATGAGTGAGGGGTCAAAATCGTACCCACCTGCGAGAATTTTTATAGTTTATGTTAGAGGAATTCTGGACATTTCTCCTCGTATCATCTTTTGACCCCACAACTTTAAATGCTCTTGGGACTTTATTAACCTATTATTCCCAAGTAAAACACTTTCAAATCACTCTTAAATATCTCTGAAGCTTTTGGTCCAAGAAAGGAAGTAATGCCCCGAATCTGGTACCCAAAATGCTACACGGTGCTCATGACCCCGAGGGACCACAAGCTAACCCATGACTGATATCTGTACATATATACTGAATAATATGGAAAAATGAACTAAAAGGCCATAAGGTTCAAAACTGAACACAATCTTAATAATATAACATCTGTGTGGGGGTAATAGAATACCCAAAACAAAACAAAAAATATTGAAGTCTGAAACATGATAGTATGGAAGCCTCTAAACCTGACTGTCTAAATAAGTAAGGAGTTGATGGGAAATATCACCAACTAACCCCAAATAATAAACTAATTAATGAGATGATAGAGAAATCATCATGTTCTTGAAGGATAAGGACTTACTTCTCACTCTGACTGCTGAACCTGGAATCTACTGATGCTCTGGAGCTTGTTTCTCTGAACCAATGGTATAAGAAACAATAGCGCAAGTACGTCAGTACTTTGAATATACTGGTATGCATTTGAGGTAGGCTAAGTGTATGGGATTCATATGCATGAACAATACTAACTAATAATGAATGTAATAATACATGCAGGCATACATTGTAACTATAGCTTAAATCATGATAACACGAGTATGCTGATGGCTAACATGACTAATGACTAAATTCTAATAACTGATAACATGAGTGAATGTATCTGGCAGTCCTGAATTTGATGGAACTAGCTAAGTTCCATATTTTATTTGAGATGACCGTATCTGACAATCCTAAATTCTGAAGAACTATTTGAGTTCTTTTACTGAGACTGATACTGAGACAGTGGGAGGTAGTCATCTAACCGACATACCCCAAATAATGCATTATAGCTAAATTGGAGTCCAATCTATGCCCTGATTGGAAGGGTGTCAATACCGCACCACTGGTAAGGACAACAAGTGAGTGACCCTAATATACCAGGTAACTCTAGTGAGAATGGTGAGAACCCTTATATAGCAGGCTAAGCCACCTCATCTACCCTTATATTTCAGGCTATAATGTAGCAACCTATGCTGGCAACATAGTTCTAGAATGCAAGTATTGCTTCTAAGAATCACACCCTCATATAACAGATGAGTTCCCATCCTTGGGTTCGCTCAGTGCGAATTTCTACTCCCATATGAATGGACACTAAATATGATTTACTGAAATGAGCATGGATTGAGTTACTAAATTCCGTTGACTGACAGAACACTACTAATATCTGACAACTGAGTGAGTTCATGAGATCATGGCGATTTCTTGAGTCATAAGACTGTCTGAAGTCTAAGGGTCATAGCTTGACTTAGAGTAACGTAAAAATATGACATGGCTCTAGGTACACATCTATATTGTTCGGGTACAAGTACCCCCAGGACTCGATAGTAGGAAACTGACATAATTTGACACTCTTGGACACATGACTAGAGTCCACAATTCATTATATAATAGTTGGGGAGTATTTCATGAGTCACTTGATTACCTTAGTTTAATACATGAACAAGAGAGCACATAATCATGGTTTGTTTACATACTTTGAGTATCATGGACATTCCATCAAGAAAGTATAATTCATAATCAATAATATGTAGGTCATGTTAATAATGAATAGATTGCATGCATTTAGCATTTACAACACAATTGAGTCAATATATATGATTTCTATTATACTAGTCATTTTATCAAACACCTTCCATTCTCCATTTAAGTAAAAGGTATGATCATAAATCAAATACATTATGATTCCATAGTTTAACTTTATTGCATGGATTTCAACCCTAAACTAACATGGTTTCATTAAAATATAGTAAAGATTCATTCTTGGCAGTCAGACAACCATAATAACATGATCAAAATCAATTTACCACATAAGTATCTTGGTATACTATTTAAAAGAGAATTCTTGGACTTCATGAATGAAAGGAATCCATGAATGAACACTGTGCATAGCTTAGTTTATGATTTAGTAAAGATTAACGGTGAAACCTTCTTGAATTCGAATCCCCAACGGAAAGCCTAGCTTGTTCTTGAGAGAAACTTGGGAGAAGAGAGTGTATTTTGGGTGAAACGTTGCTGAATCATGTGATAAAGGGCTTTAATAAGGGTGGGAAGTTGACAATTTTTAACCCTGGATGCGACATTTCATTTCAGTAAAAATTTCCCAAATTGGACCCCTGGCGTGACGCGGCTCTATCACGCCTTGTCACTGGAATTTGACAATTGGAAAATTTAGGGATAGCACGATGCGGAGCCATCGCGTTGCCCCTTTTTTGCTACCTATAACTTTGGCGCAATGCGGAGGGAAATCGCGATGAGACATTAGGAAACGGACAAATTCTAAATTTGATCCCTGGTGAGACGGGCCATAATCGCGGACCCCTTCTAGAATTTTCCAAATGTAATTTCTTTTTGTGGTGCGGCGCACCACTGACTAATATGGTGCTATTTTATGATGGGAACTTGAAATAGTCATAACTTCAGACCCGGTTATCGGATTTTAATGAATCTTATATTGATGGAAATATTATTTAATTTACCACATGAAAACAAGGGAAAATCTTGAAATTCCACATGGAATAACCATCATTCAATTTAGAATCTAATATTAGACATTCTTGAGATGAAATTAGCTAGGAAAAAGTATTAGGTATTATAATATCTCCCCCTTGAGAACATTCATCCTCGAATGAGACTGACTGAGAGGGTAGAAATGACAATTGATGTACATACTAAACATGAATAAATAGAACATGATCTCATGGCTGTAAGGACTAACAAGCTTAACATATAATACTGAACATGCATATCTGATGCATTTGTAACTGATTCATGAATACATGAATTAGTGTTTTAAAGAAATAAGTTTCTCACATGTCTGATGCATAATTACATAACTGAACTGATACATGACTGCATGACTTAATATGCAATGGTACTAGATACCTAGTTTCTAATGGGTACATGAGCATGAAATTGTATACCAAGTTTGTGATGAACACTGAACCTAAAGCTGAATAAGCCTAAGGAAAACTGTTACCTTAAGCTTGATCTGAGTTGGAAAATAAGAGGTGAGAGTTCTTGGTACGCATATCTTTCTCTACTTCCCAAGTAGCTCCCTCGACGGACTGATTTCGCCAAAGAAACTTAACTCGAAGGACTTTTTTGTTCCTCAATCTAGTAGTCTGATAGTCTAAGATTTTGATTGGAATCTCTTCATAAGAGAGACTATTCTGAACATCAATGCTCTAAATAGGGACTACAACTGCCAGGTCACCTATGCACTTCTTGAGAAAAGAGACATGAAAGACTGGATGAACTGAGGCTAGATCTGAAGGCAATTCTAGTTTAAAAGCTACCATGCAAAATCAACTGAGAATCTTGAAAGGACCGACATATCAGGGACTGAGTTTCCCTTTTCTAACAAACTGCTTCACTCCCTTCATGGGAGATATATTTAGATAGACATAGTAACCAATCTTGAACCTGAGATCTTTTCTACGAATATATGCATAAGACTTCTGTTGGCTTTGAGAACCTAGAGTCTTTCTCTAATCAACTGGGATTTTTCTAAGGAATGGAATACTAAGTCAGGTCCTATGATTGAGGCCTCACTAACCTTGAACCAACCAATTGAAGATCTATATCTCCTACTGTAGAGTGCTTTGAATGGAGACATGTGAATATTGGAATGATAGCTATTGTTGTATGCAAACTCAATTAAAGGCAAGTTGTCATCCCAACTACCCTTGAAATCAATTGCACACGCCCTTATATTATGTTCTAGAGTCTGAATGGTCCTTTCTACTTGACCATCTATCTAAGGATGAAAGGCTTTATTGAGATAAACTTCGGTACCAAGACCCTTTTGGACGCTTTCTAGAAATATGACATGAACTGGGCACCTCTGTTTGAGATAATAGATAATGGAACACCGTGTAATCTGACCAGCTCCCTAATGTAGAGTATGTCGTAATCCTTAACCGAGTAAGAGGTATGAACTGGAAGGAAATGGGCTGATTTGGTCATTCTGTCTACCATGACCCAAATAGAATCGTGCTGATGACGAGTTCGAGGTAAACCCATCACGAAGTCTATGTTCACTTCTTCCCTCTTCCAAGTAAGAATAATGAAATCCAACATAGGACCACTAGTCTTCTGATGCTCTATCTTAACCTACGGATATGTAGAGCACTTAGCCATAAACTCTGCAACATCTCTCTTTATCCCACTTCACCAATAGACTTCCCACAAGTTGCGGTACATCTTTTTGGTCCCTAGATTAATAGAGTAGTGCATACCATGTGCTTCTACAAGAATTCACTACCCTAAGTCATCCACATCTGGAACACACAGACGACCGAGATAATGCAGAACACCATTCTCTCTTGGGAGAAAACCTCTACTTTTAGATACTTGATTGACTCTTTCAACATGACAAGGCTAGGATCCTTGTCTTGCTTTTCATTCACCTCGAAAACTAGAGATAATTCTAAACTATTCTGAACCCATATATCACACTCCTCTATATTAACTATGAGAACACCTAGTTTTGCAAGCTGATGGACTTCCTGGGCTAGCTCTTTCTTACTGTCATCCATATGAGTAACACTACCCATAGAAAGAAAACTGATAGCATTGGCCACTACACTGGCCTTAATCGGATGATAGGGGACACTCATGTCATAATCTTTCAAGTTCTCTAACCACTATCTATGACAAAGATTGAGATCTTTATGAGAAAAGACATACTAAAGTCTCTTATGATCTGTGAAGACATCTACATGAAAACCGTATAGATAATGCCTCCAAATCTTCAAGGCAAAGACTACAGCTCTTAACTCGAGATTATGATTAGGATAATTCTTCTCATGGGGCTGAAGTTTTCTTGAGGCATAGGCTATGGCCTTACCATGCTGCATGAGGACAAAACCTACGAAACTAACTGGACCATCTAGAAGAGCTAATAGTGAAGCAAAGGTGAGTAGAGTCTTCAACTCCTGAACATTCTTCTCACAAGGATATGACCACTGAAACTTGACTTTCTTCTGAGTCAATCTGGGCATAGGGGATGCAATAGAAGAAAATCCCTCAACAAACCATCTGTAATAGCCAGCTAAACTGAAGAAACTCCTAATATTTGATGGACACACAGGGCGAGGCCAGTTTCTTACTGCTTCAGTCTTTTGAGGATCTACTCTAATGCCATTACCAAAAATAATGTGACCAATGAATGCTACTGACCTTAACTAAAATTTACACTTATGATATATGAGCTAATGCTAACATATTTGAGGCTTTTTACTAAAGATAATTGTGAAGTCTTAAGCAACTTTTGTCGTTTCTATTTGGTTTATGTTTGATTTTGCAGTTTAACCTGATATGATAGAGAACCAACAATAATGGAAGCAAAGAAGTTAGAATATAAAGAAATCTGAAGACAAATGTGGCTGACGACATTTGTGATTAGTCGTCATCCCTATGATAAGCTATCAAGTTGGTGTAAGTATTAGATAGAGAATTGGCCTAAAGTGGAAGCTATGATGAAATTTTGTGATATGTTGTCAGGCTTCTGATAAGCTGTCAGGAATATCGTAGCCAACAACAGCCAAGGAAAACTAAAGCAAAGCCTTGACGACATTTTGTTATAGGCCATCATAGAGATGATAAGTTGCAAAAAGAGCAAAAATTGAAGAAGGAGATAACGACATTTGTGATAAGTTGTCAGTCTCCTAATAGGCTATCACAAATGTTGTCACCTAATTTGAGGGATTTTTGATTTTTATTAATTTTTTTCCTTATTCAGAGTTGACTATCCTAAAGCTTTGTTTTAAGGTTTTGGAAAGGGGATTCAGCACATAGAGTTTTACACATTGTGCTTTTAAGAGTACTTGATATTTTTCTCTCTCTATACTTTTGGCTTGAAAAAAAAAATACTTTGAAAGATTATTATCATTATTTTGGGATTTTTCACTATGATCTAATATACGATCCAATAGTTATTATTCTTTTTGTGGTAATTTCTAATTTCAAAGCATGAATACTATTTGTTGTTTCCATTTTGGCATTATGAGTGGCTAAATTCCATTAACCTGAATTATGAGATCTAGGGTTATGTCTTAAAAAGGTGCTTAGTGTTCAAGATGCAAAAGTTTGTAGGATTTCATGATAATTCTGAGGTTTTAATTAAAGTTTGTTGGTTGCAAATGATAGACAACACCTATTTTGGTTTGCTTGATAAAGAAATCAAATATAGTGGGAAGTGAATTATCAATAGGGACTTAGAAATAATCCGTTTAATAATCAGAGTTGTAACAAGATTGGTTAACCTAAGGTAAAATTTGGGCAGTGGATATATATTCCCCAAGTCCGAGAGGATTAGATAGTTAAATGCTTAAGTAGGCCGAGAGACATTTAAGCATAATATCGATAAAGATTACTTGTTGTCCTACCTACGATGAGAATCTTGAATCACTTTCAGCATCTGTCAAGTACTGAAAGACCTAGTGAACATAATTCTGGTTTCTGTATAAACTCTTGAGTACAAACACTAATCAAAGCCACTGGCAATTACTTGTTAAACTAAAAAACCTCCATCTCGGGAAACATTCAACTATTAGTTGATTAATTTTCAAGAGTTATGCTTAGACCATATTACCTGTGAGATTTGACCCCAACCTAGCTGAACTTTACATTGATAACGATCACTTATATTCTCATTAAGAGATGTACTTTGAGCGTTATCAAGAATGGCGCTGTTGCCGGGGAATATGATTGTAAACTGAAGTTTGTGAGTGTAAATTGACTGTTAATTAAGTTTCCCAGTTTTGCATTGGTTTGTTGTTTTTGTTTATTTGAAGTATTTTATAGTGTATACCAAGCACCAGAAGTTCCAGAGAACTATTATTACCACAGAATTTGGAGCCACAACGAATAGGAAGAATGGCAGAACAACAAGAGGCTGACAGACTGGCAGCCTTGGCTGGAGCTCAGGTGAATAGGTAAAATATCGGGCAACAGGAATGACATCCAAATCCTACGAATAAAGATTTGGGAGAAGAAGAGTTGCTGAATCCTAGGATACCAAGGCGTGCAAAGAAGATAGTTGCACCACTATGAGGTAGTGTTAATTGAAACCCTCCGTTTTGAGAAAGACAAGAGTACCAGCCGATCCAGTATATTCCTAATGATGATGATGATGGCATGGATGTGGCAAGTGCAACGGGTGCAATCATTCTTTCATCGTTGGTACCTGGGGCCAAGTTCAACATTACGAGTACTATGATCAAACTCCTAAATTTGATGGGGTTGTTTGATGATCTTCCTGGGGATGATTCAAACATGTATCTAATGAATATTTTCACCATCTTTAAATCTTTTGATAACCCAGGAGTGGACCAAAATACTATCCGATTGAGATTGTTCCCGTTGTCTCTGTTTGGGGAGGCAACTTTATGGTCAAATGAGCTGGTACCTAATTCTATAACCAACTATAAGAAGTTGAAAGGAGCTTTCCTAGAAAGGTTTTTTCTGCCTTCCAGGAGGGTACTATTGAGGGAAGAGATCAGCAACTTTAGGCAGCTCCAGACAGAATCCTTGCATAAAACATGGGAAATATTCAAGAAAAAGATGACACAATTTCTGAACTACAACATGAAGAGCATACATTTGATGGAAACTTTGTACAGGGCTCTTAACTCTGTTACGAACCCAATCGTAGATAATTCTACTTGTAATGACCCAAGACTACCCCGTAGTCGTTACACAGTGCCCATGATTCCGAAAAACCATAAGCTAACCCTTTCCTGATATATGTTCCATGAACACTACATAATATCTGAAAATAAATACAGAAAAATAGAAATAAACAAGCTATAATGTTCAACACATCTATAAATACTCAAAACTAAAAACTTAATACTAATACATCTGTCTGAAAAGCCTCTAAACTGTCTGAACTGTGGAGTTGATAGGATAGGTCCCCAACTAACTGCACCAACTAAAAATACACAAAATCTAATGTAATAATAGTAAACTAAAGATCATCCTCGAATGAAAAGGACTCAATTCTACATCTACGACTGCTGACTAGGACTGAACTATTGAGGGAACTCTAGATCACATGCCTCTGGACCTATGGTATCAAATAAAACAGCATAGCGCAAATACATCAGTATGGGAATATACCGAGTATGTAGATGAGGTAAGTCTAAATGCAAGGGCTCATACATGATCAATTACTTAACCGAATAATCATGAGAGTTATGAACGGGAACATATACATGAATGCACAAACCATAATCACAATCATTACAACTCTAGACACTAAAACTCAAATACCGCTTTACTGTCATCTAAACCCACTACTCACACTGAGCTACTGAATCACTGAATCATCTGATATTGATAACTAATTAACTGGATATACTCATATCAATGACTTAATTCTGAGCTCACTACTCTCGACTAATGGAATCAAAGATCAACCTCTCTAACGAATGATTCCATAATCTATGATCAATGATAAGAAAATGATTATGTCCGAATCTAACAACAAGAATACTCAATAGAATCTGAGACTGAGATTAAGCATATCGGATAAATGATCTCTTGATATGATATCAAGGATACTCAACTGAATTTGAGATTGAGATCAAGCCTATCTATTGGGAGATCTCTAGATCTGATAACAAGAATACTCAACTAAATTTAGGACTGAGATCAAGCCTATATATCGAGAGATCTCCGGATCTGATAACAAGAATACTCAACTAAATATGAGACTGAGATCAAGCCTGTCTGATGGGAGATCTCTGGATATGATAACAATTAACTGTATATGTGACCAAGCCTATCTAACGGATGGTTATAAATCAATGGAACTATCTGAGTTCCTCACTGAGATAGATAATTGTACCTCACAGTCCTGATTTTTAAAGATTGATACTGAAACTGCAACTATAGGAAGTAGTTACTTAACCGATATGCCCCGACCTCCCATAGGTAGGGTCCAACCTATAACCCTAGTTATAAGGGTGTCATTATTATGCCACGAGTAAAGAACTTTCTAGTCAAGCCTCTCTAACGGATGACCCTTACAAGAAGTCAACATAAGGTAATATAATAGTCAAACCTCTCTATTGGTGACAACTTCTACTGACGGGGACTGCTGCATCCTGTGCTGGCTATGCAGTTTTGGAGTTCAGGGATTGCTCCTAATGACTTGGTCTCTTTATGATGAGGAGCCGCCATCCCTTCCCTCGCTCAGTGTTAGCTCCTACTCCCAACTGAATAACACTGAACTAAATTTCTCAACTAAATACCAACTGATCTAAATATGATACTAATCACATTTCTTAAATGATCTGGCTGAGTTAGGATGAGCTCACAGGGTTTCGTATCTGTCAGAATACTACTGAATCATGGCATCTAACTAATGATACAAAGTTTGAATAGATCACTCAGTCATTACCGAGGCCAAAATTGAACACTTAAATTTTACAAAATCTAAACTGAGTACAACACTGAGGCTAGATTACTAGTGATATGGGGTTTAAAGAGATTACTGAGAATTCTTAAGTTCTATATCTATCTAAGAATACAGAGTTCTATAATTCATGGAGTTCTGAGAATCATGGCCCGACTGGGATTACGTGAAAACTGACACAGGCTCTAGACAGCAGCTAAATTGTAAGGTATAAATACCCCCAAGACTCGATAACACAAAAGTAAGACATAACCATTCTTGACTAGTCATAACCACGATCATTCATTCATGAACACAATCACCAAAGCATCTCTTTAAGAATTTAGGAATCACAACCATATATTCATATTACAATTACTAAGGCATCACTTCAAGCATTTAGGAATCACAACCATATATTCACTATCACAATAACTAAGGCATCACTTCAAGTATTTAGGAATCATAGACATATAATAGCATAGGGGGAATATTCTATTAGATCATACTCCATTCAATAAGGTCTTGCATCAAGTACTTCGCACTTATATCAGTCTTGGCATGCATTGGATAGCACATGATTATGGAAATTTCATACTATAATATCACAATTTACTCGTCAACCATTTGGCATGTATTAAAGGCTTAGCATGTATCAATGAGCACATAATTGGGGAATTTGCTACTATCATGTCTCAACTTGTTCACTAAGGCCTTTCAACAAATACTAGTCATTCATGGGTCTACACCTAATTGGGGATTCCATGCTATCATGGCACAATTCATTCACTAAGGCATTCATCAAACACTATGCATGCATGGGTTACACCTAATTGGGGATTTCATACTATCATACCACAATTTATTCATTAAGGCATTTCAACAAATACTTCGCATATATGAACTTGCACACAATTGGGGTTTCCTAATCAACATGCAATAATGGCCTTAATTCTTCACATAAGCATTTTATCAAATATATGGGGATCATTATTTTCTTATTCAACCATTTCTAAACTTAATTGACATGAACACATCACATAGGAAGCAAATTGAAGAGAGTTTATCATAACCATCACATGAATTCCACATACAAGGATCAAATCTTGAAAGCCTTGTAAACAAATATGAATCACAACTCAGTGATAGAAGGAACATAAATTTCAACTCACATGAATTATGAAAACCCATAAACACAATATCTTTGAATTTTAAAAAAGGGTTCTTGAGCTTCTTGGATGAAAGGGACTCAAGAATCAACATCTACATACCTTGGAGTAACTCTTTTCTTGAAAGTTCTTAGAGAGATTCTTGATTCCTCTTGATTTCGCTAGATCTCTATTGATTTTACTTGAACAAGAAATAAGGGTTTTGATTTTGTAAAACCCTAGTCTTGATGTTAAAGATGGGAAATAAGGCTGAGAGCCTTTTATCGGGTATCTATAGGGGCTAAAAAGAGTGAGAAAAGACCAAAAAGCCCTTGGAATTAAACTGAAAAATCCCTATTTTACAGGTTGGCACAATGAACAATAATCAAGCTAGATCGATGGAAATTGGACAATTGGAAAACTACAGGACGACGTGACGTGGTAGAAATTGCGTTGCCACCTTGGTTGCAAACTAAAAAGGTACCGCAGCGCGATGGAATCACATTGGTGCATTGGAAATTGAAAATTCTAAAATTAATCCTTAGCTCAACGTGCCATAAGTATAGAGGCTCACTAGATTTTGATGATTGCCATTTTGTCTAGCTCCGTGACACGCTAAATTACCAGGTGGCACACTGTCTCACTAAAATAACTCTAAGTCTTTGCCCGAGTATCAGATTTAGGTGAATTTAGTATTGACAAAAATTTTATTCAATGCTCTATATGACAAAAAGTCAATAATATCGAAATTCTACATTGTTCAAAGTATTTCACACTTGGGAAGACACCTCTCAAACTTTTAGGACTGGATTTTCGTTTCCAGAACACACTCCAAGGATCAAACTAGATGAGAGTTTTGGGGGGTGTTACACTATTGGTTGTTTATTTGTTGATCGTACATTCCCAGAGGCTTCAGAGATGTTAGAAAGAATGACCAAACAGAGTCGAGCATGGAATTCCAAAGACTCTATGTTAGCTTGCTGCCCAACTTTTATGGGTATTACTTTGAAACAACACAGAAGAAAAAAAGGGGCATGACCAAGACATGTCTCAAATTAAAATGCATATGGACTTGCTGATGAAGCACTTGCTATCAGGAAAGGTTGAAAAGGTAAATGTTGTGGGATCTTAGGATAGAAGTGCTGCTGATGCAGATAAGGAAGCTAAGTATGTTAATAATCAGAGGGTTTCTAAGTCAATAGCGAAGAGAATCAAGGTTGGACTTACTATGATTAGCCTGGTTATAAAGATAGGGAGCAAGGAAATTGGAGGAATAACAATAATAGGAGCGGCCTATATGTTCTTTTCAAAAATCGTGAGACTGCTAAGTTATTGAAAGAAGTTGAGGCAACCTACTCTGGTATGACCACCAAAAAGACCGATCTGACATCCATTAGTTAGCTGGTGCACTCACTCTCCACCGCAATCAAATAATTAGAGCAGCAAATAAGCCAACTATTCGCAGCATTCAACTAGAGGAAGAGTGGAACATTACTGAGTGATATAGTCTAGAATCTATAAAATGATGGCTCATGCATGGAGATTACCACTAGGAGGGGTAAGATGATATCTGGCCTTTCTGTAGGAAAATCTATAGATGATGAGGTAGTTGTTGATGAACTGGAAGAAAGTGATCTATTAGAGCTTGAGATGCTAGATAATTCTGATGATGTTTCAGAGAAAGGTAAAGAGAAAGAGAAGGAGTTAGTGCTAAAAACTATCCCAAACCCACCACATCCCTTTCCTCAGCGATTATAGAAGAAAGCAGAAGATACAAAACTCAGGAAATTTATGGCAATGCTCAAGAAATTGACAATAAATGTGCCTTTGGTAGAGGAATTTGAGCAAATGTTACGATACATGAAGTTCATAAAATACATTGTGGCTAGGAAATGAAAGTTTATCCATGAGTTCGAGAATAACTTTCTGCATTGTGGCGCTATCTCTACAAGGTCTTTAGTGTAGAAAAGGCTGATTCGGGAGCGTTTTCCATCTCGTATACTATTGGTTCCCTAAATTTCACCAAATCTCTATGCGATTTGGGAGCAAGTATTAACCTAATTCCACTAGCTGTGTACAAAAAACTAGGTGTTGGGGATCCTAACCCAACAAACATATGGTTAGTAATGGTAGATAGGTCTGTGAAGCGGCATGTGGTCATATTACATGATGTCTTAGTTAAGGAGGCTGATTTTATTTTGCCTGCTGACTTTGCAGTCCTGGATTGCAAGGTGGACTCTAAAGTTCCCATCATTATGGGTAGACCATTCCTTGCAATGGGGCGAGTGATAGTAGATAGAAAGCTGAATGAGCTAAAATTTAGGCTAAATGACAAAGAAGCACGCTTCGAGATACGCATATCCATGACTCTGCAAAAAGAGATGGGTATTTTCTCATTCATTGACGTATATTATCATGATGGTAAAGGCATCTCAACTGGTTGTCTTGGTAAAGTCTAAGTAGTCAAGATAACCAAGTCGTGCCGGGACATTAAATCAAGTTCTATTTGGAGGGAACCTAAAATTTTTATATTCCAGCAAATTATTTATTTTTATGGTTAGGTTCTAGTTAAAACTGTGGGCCAACGTAAAAAGACCCGACCCGGCCCACAGCTTGGCCTTTCCACCATCCTGCGTGGTTTTTATTTCTCTTAAGTTTATTTTCTTTCTATCTTTAGCTATTCTCTTCCCTTTTACACAGTATTACCAAGTAAAACAAAAAGTAAGTTTCCTTGTGTGTAGGTTTGCAATTTCTTCTTACTTCCTCTTGTGCGTGTAATCACATTGAAGGCTCCCATCAGGTATGCTCTAAATTTAACTTTTCTATTTAAGTGGTAAGTGGTAGATTGATGACAACCCAAATTCCTACGAGGATTGAACAAAGTTCAAATTAAAAAGGGGCTAAAAAGCAAAACTAGTGTTTTGTGGGGCAATCCTAAAGCGTTAAGTTCAGCCCAAAAATGGTATTCATGTGAATTTTGAAAAATAATTAGACCAAAAATTGAGTCAAATTAAAAAGTGGCGTTCTAATAAGAGCTGACGAAATTCATGAAGCTATCACAACTGTGATGGCTTATCAGAAATGTTGTCAAAAGCTGCTAAGAATAAAGTGGGTTTTGTTTAAAGCTGACGACATTTGTGATAGGCTATCACATTTGTGATAACTTATCAAAAATGCCGTCAGAAGTTGATAAAGTATCATAGGTTCTATCTAAGGCTGAAGACAATGGTGATAAGCTATCACAGTCATGGCGGTTTATCAAGAAATATCATCACACCTGGAAACTGAAGCATGAATGAGCCTTTGCAAAGGATATGTAGCTTAAATGATTAATTTATATGTATTTATGCTTTTGAGGAATGACTAATGGTTTTTCTATTGCTACAACTTGTGAAATTGTACCAAAAGGAAAGAACCCAAAATCCATAAAGAAAGTGATCAATGGAAGTGTACCTCGGAGACTCTTCAATGAGGAGTCTAATTATAAAGAGGAAGCCACCAGTTATGGTGGAGAATAGTGAAGAGAGTGACACTGATCCAACTACATCTGAGCATATAGCTTCTGAGCAGAGGACCTCTCAACAACCAGAGTCTGAACATACTATATTTGAAGGGAATGATTCAGATAAACTTGTGTCTGAAGACCATGAATCTGAGGGACCTTCCACTGAGTCCTTTTTTACATAGGCTCAAGATGATGAAGACTATCTAATTCGGGGAACTTTGGTCAAATGCAAAAATCATAAAGTTTGAGATGGCACTAGATGGCTGATTCCTAGAGCTCAGAAAATTTTCTTTGATGGGCTATGCAGAAAAAACAGAAGAGCTGCCAAGAGGCCAATCTTTAAGGAGAAGACAATCATTACTAAGGGGTTGAGCAAGTACCCAAAGGTGGAGCAGAAATTTTATGCCTATGACTGGGGGTTGACTACACGAGGATGAAATGCATTCTTCCCTACGCTAGTTAGGGAATTCTATGCGAACTATCTAGATTGTTTAGAAAATAGGTGCATAGAAGGAGAGAGGTCAGTTGACAAACCTTTATTGGACAAAGGTATGGTATGGGGCATAATGGTGGATGTTTCTGAAACAATAATTAATAGGTTCCTTCATGGCCCAAACTATACTCCTCTTGCTAATTCACCTACTTTCTATGCCCGGTTGAAGCATCGGGAAAATCAGTGGAATTAGTTAGCCACACTCATAGTAGATGGAGAGCCTGAATGGTTAACAAATCCTGGTGAAAGAATTTTCAAAGCCTCACTGACTGTAAAGGCAAAATTTTGGTGGGGTATTATTCGTACTGGGTTGATTCCCAGAGATGGTGATAATACTCTCGAGGTGATAGAGCAATATTAATTACAAGTCTTGTGGCTAACCTCAAATTGAATTTTGGAGAGATTACGCTGAAGAGATAAAGATTCATGTATCGAGGTCTGATACAACATAACCCTTCCATTGTTTAATTACAAAGTTATGTAGGGAAGCAGATGTGCCAAAGATTGTAGGGTTAGAAAAAGAAATCCTTGGCAAGAAGACCCACAATCCGATCCAGAATGCATAAAATTAGTCGAGGCTAATTTTTGACAGGGGCGCAGAGAGTCTCACTGATCCACCAGTTACAGGTGCTAGTTCAGTACCTAATGCAGAGATGCCAAAATTTGAAGTTGTACCTCTAACATCTGCAATAATGGAAGAATCATCAGTTCCCAGGACTGAGACAATTACTTCAACTGCTATGCCTACAACAGAATTTGCCTTCACTTCGATGAATTTCAGAAAAGTAGCAAAATAGTTCAAGTGGTGTGAGGCTCAGCTTAAACTCTTTGCCAAGCAATTCGCAGCTATAATTGACAAAAGAGTTAAGGCTGCACTTGATCCTTACAAGACCCTTTATATTCGGATTAATGAATTAGACAACCACTTCAATGGACGGTCGAAGGAGAGATCAGACCCAAAGATGGCACTACTTTGGTCAAAACTAGCCAAGGTGAATGTGGAGGTTGGAAAGTTATAGCAACACCAATTTATAGTGTCATCAAAGCCGGCAGTGGAAAGTCTAAGGGAGAAATCCCATTGTTTAATCTCACCGAGGAGCCAATAGAGAAAAAGAAAAATAAAAGTAAGAAGAAAGAAAAGGGGAAGAGAGAGATGCCCGACAGTGATGAAGAGAGAAAAACAGAGAAGAGGGAAAGAAAGAAGAATAAAAAAGGGGAAACTGAATAAGGCAAGAATCAAATCCCTAGTTGATAATGAGAAATGGGATGCAGCCATCCAAGCGAGAGCCGTAGGTGCCTCTACTAGTATGCCTTCAGGGACTGATAGACTAACTGTACCAGAGCAGATCGAGGATCCTGATGGAGATATAGCAGAAGGGTCAGGAACCCATGAGTGATCTATTTCAGGTATATTCTAATCCTAAGTATAGATTCTTTTTGATTTTAAGTTGAGAGTGTAGAGTAAATTTATTGTTGTAAAAATTTTGTAGCCAGCTAGGAGAAGTACTTGTACTTGAGGCAGTTTAATTGTTTTTATAATTTTTGTTCACCTCTTCAAGTGGTCTAATTTTTTAACTGTGTGAATTGTATTTAAGTGTAACCACTATGCATCTTTGTATGGCATTAGTTGTAGTAACATAGTAACCATTGCTAAACAGTTGCATGAACTAAATAAGTCGTAGCCTGTGATATACTTGTGTGCCATGTATGTATGAGCAACTACTTAGTTCCCTCTATGTGCTGAAGCCAGAACTTGCCTGGTTAGTCTTACCTAGGTTGAAGGATAGGGGTTAGGTAAGGATCATAGGCCATTTTGATTATGCTCACTTTAGCCTAAATAATCTTCCCTATTTTATCATATCCCTTGATCCCTACTTTGAGCCTAATTTTCCTATTTCATTGATAATATCTGTCACCTTTCTATTTACATCACAATGAACCTGTTTTGCCCCTAGTCCTCCTTGGACACTATGCACCTTGACATAGGCAAATGACCTAAGTTAAGGGTGGCTATCATAAATGTCCATGATATAAAATGAGTATGAAGAAAGGTATCATAAAAGGTCAAAATTAAAAGCTGGGTGAGAAAGAAAAATAAAAATGGTAAAAAAAAAGCCAAAAAAGTGATTGAGAAAAAACCGCACCCATCCTAAATTAGTGTGATCAAGAAAAGAGAAGAGTGAAAAAGGCTAATAAGTTAAACACCAAAAAGAAAGTGTAGTTTCAAGGAGGCTTAGTCACTTTAAATACCATCAAGTATCCTACCAGCCCCTAACCTATATTAGAAGCCTTAGAGAAGTCCTCTAGTGATTTTAACCGACCTATCTGAAGATCTAGGTAATAAAAAATAAGGGCAAGACTATGGTACTTTACATACACTGGTTGAAACTTCTTTCTGAGAGGGGGTGTTTTGATTATCCCCATGGTTACATATATAATTCCTGATTTGAGTTTAGGGGGATTTCTTTGTTGTGAGGGCATACTGGTTACATTGCTAGTTACTAATTTGTTCGGGTAGTGTAATAATGGTTTATGCATGGTTGTTATAACTAATTTGATACCGTATCTTGGTTCCTGTGAGTTGTATTGGCGTTCTTCATTATTATTGAATTGAGTGACCTTGGACATGGTAAAACTATTTTAAGATGATACAGATGATTGACTACCAAGTATACTTTGTATTTTCTTAGTTGTGTTAAGTTGCTTGAGGACAAGCAATTGTATTAAGTTGAGGGTGTTGATCTGTGAGCTAATCCTAACACATTTAAGACTTTTAACTATGAATAATTGTGAAGTGTTAAGTAACTTTAGTTGTTTTTATTGGCTTGTGTTTGATTTTGCAGTTTAAGCTGATATGATAGAGAACCAACAATAATGGAAGCAAAGAAGTTGAAATCTAAAGACAAGTGTGGCTGACGACATTTATGATAAGTCGCCAGCCCTATGATAAGCTATCATGTTGGTCATCAGTAGTAGACAGAGAATTGGCCTAAAGTAGAAGCTATGATGACATTTTGTGATACGTTGTCAAGCTTCTGATAAGCCATCGGAAATGTTGTCAGCCTAAGGCAGCCAAGGAAAACCAAAGCAAAGCCTTGACGACATTTAGTGATAAGCCATCATGGAACTAATAGATTGTCAAGTTTGTCGTCATCCTTAAGCAGGAAGGGCCAATGTTGAAGAAGGAGTTGACGACATTTGTGATAAGTCGTCAGTCTCCTGATGGGCTATCACAAATGTCATCACCTAATCCAAGGGATTTCTGATTTTTATTAATTTGTTTCCTTGTTTATAGTTAACTATTTTAAAGATTTGTTTTAGGGTTTTTCAAAGGGAATTCGGCACATAGAGTTTGACACATTGAGTTTTTGAGAGTACTTGATATTTTTCTCTCTCTCTCTACTTTTGGCTTGAAAAATCAAATACTTTGAAAGATTATTATCATTATTTTGGGATTTTACTGTGTGATCTAATCTGTGATTCAATAGTTGTTATTATTCTTGTGGTAAGTTTAACGTTCAAAGCATGAATACAACTTGTTGTTTCTATTTTAGCATTATGAGTGGCTAAATTCTATTAACCTGAATTATGGGATCTAGGGTTAAGTCTTGATAAGAAGCTTAGAGTTCAAGATTCAAAAGGTGGTATGATTTCTTGATAATTTTGAGGTTTTAATTAAAGTTTCTTGGTTGCGAATGATAGACAACACCTTGTTTGGTTTGCTTGAGAAAGAAATCAAATATTGTGGGAAGTGAATTATCCATAGGGACTTGGAAACAATCCGTTTAATAATCAACACTATAACAAGGTTGGTTAACCTGAGGTAAAATCTGGGCAGTGAATATAAATTCCCTAAGTCCGAGAGGATTAGGTAGTAAAATACTTAATTAGGTCGAGAGACATTTAAGAATAACATCGATAAAGATAACTTATTGTCCTACCTACCGTGAGAATCTTGAACCACTTTCAGCATCTTACAAGTAACAAAAGCCCTAGTGAACATAATTTTGATTTATCTATAAACTCTTGAGTACAAACACTAATCAAAGTAACTGGAGATTAATTGTTAAACAAAAAAATACCCCATCACTAGAAACATTTAACTATCAGTTGATTAATTCGTAAAATATTTACGCTTACAACATATTTCCTATGTGATTCGACCCCGGCCTTGTTTGATTTTATATTGACAACGATCTATTACATTCTAATTGAGAGGTGTAGTTTGAGCATTATCAACTTACTGAATTTGGTAAAAAGCTGATGATCTCTGAGAGTATGAAGTACTATTCTAAGATGGTCTACATGATCATCCTCACTGCGGGAATAGACTAGAATATCATCTATGAAGACACTGACAAACATGACCAAGTACTCCTTGAACACACGGTTCATCAAGTCCATAAAAGCTGTTGTGTGGTAAGACGAAAGGACATAACTAAGAATATGAAATGACTATACCTGGTACAAAAAGCTATTTTTAGAATGTCAAATTCACTAACTCTGAGCTGATGATAGCCGAATCTAAGGTCTATCATTAAGAAATAACTGGCACCCTAAGTTGATCAAACTAGTCATCGATTCTGGGAAGAGGATACTTGTTCTTAATCGTGACCTTATTGCATTGACGGTAGTCAACACTCATCCTAAGAGAAACATCTTTCTTGCGCAGGAATAATATTGGAGCGCCCTATGTGGAAATGCTTGGCCTGATGAATCCTTTATCTAAGAGATCCTTTAATTGTTCTTTTAGTTCTCTGAGTTATGTTGGTGCCATTCTATATGGAGGAATAGATATAGGATAAGTATCTTAAGAAGATTAATGTCGAAGTCTATTTCTCTTTTGGGAGGAATTCCTAGAAGATCCTCGGGAAAGACATCTGAATATTCAATCACTACTGGGATTGATTCAAGACTGTGAGTTTTGGAACTAGTGTTCTTAACTCAAACAAGATGATATACAAATCCTTTAGATATCATTTTCCATGCTCGAAGGTAGGAATCAAGTTGACCTTTAATAGCAGATACACTACTCTTCCACTCTAGGATGGGTTCATTCAAAAACTGAAACTGGACTATTCTGTTTCTGTAGTCGATTGTGGCATAGAAATAATGAAGCCAATACATTCTGAGAATGATATCAAAATCAGTCATCTCTAATTTGACTAAGTCTTCTAAAGTGACTTTTTGAAATATCATAACCGGGCAGTTCGTGTATACCCGCTGGGCTATGAAGCATTTACCTAATAGGGTAGAGACTGAAAAAGGGCTCTGCTAGAATTTCAGGACTGACTCCGAAATTGATTGTTATATAAGTAGTGACAAAAGACAATAAAGCTCCTGGATCTATGAAAGCATAAACATACACATGAAGGATCTGTAATGTATCGGTAACCACGTCAGGAGAATTTTCTTGATCTTGTTAGGACTGAATAGAATAGAGACGATTTGGGCGTTGCCTACTAGTAGCACTGGAGGTGGAACCCTACTTATTTAGGTGACTGGACTGAGATGAGGAGCGATTCTATTTGCCCTGAGGTCTTGGCTGAGGACAGTCTCTGACTCTATGGCCTGGCTTGCCATATTCAAAACAAATACCACTATCAACTCTGCAAATACCCTGACAGTTCTTGTAATAAGTCTAGAAAAGAGGATAGGTGCGGGCACTACTAACACTGCCGTGGGACTTAGAGCATAGCACTCTATCTTTATTACTCTCTCTAAATTTTTAAATCGGAGCACTGGCTGAAGAAAAAGCTGGAACTGATAACTTAGGACAAAACTGGGAACAGTTTCTTCCTTCTGACTTAGGCTGAGCAAAGTTAAAACTACGTGTCTTCACTCTCTTATTCTACATCTCCCTCATCTTAATATTCTGCTTCTCTACCTGCTGAGCATGAGTCAGGAGCCTAGCTAAAGTCATGTCACTATTTATCATAACGGATCTACACTCATTAACCTTTCTATCATTCATTCCTGAAATGAACTTACTCATCCTTGCCCTGCTATCTGCAACCACATGAGGGGCATATCTGGCTAATTGAGTAACCTTAAGAGAATAGCCTTTTACTGTCATATCACCCTGCTTGAGGTTGATGAATTCTAGCACCTTAACTTCTCTAAGTTCTAGGGGAAAGAATCTATCAAGGAATGCTGAAGAAAACCCCACCCACTCAACTGACACTACATTATCTTCCCTCTCTGACTTCCACTACTTGAACCAAGTGTGAGCAACATCCTACAACTGATATGCAGTTAGCTCAGAACTCTTACTAGTCGTAACCCCATTATATCTATAACATTCTACACCCTATCTAGGAATTCCTGAGGTTCGTAATCTATTCTAGACCTAAGAAAGGATGGAGGATTTATTCGGGTGAAGTCTTGAATCCTTACTGCAGCTGAATTAGCCACTGGGTTGGCCAAAATAATAGCTGGTCATTCATTCTGAGCAACAACTGACTGAGCAAGAGTAGTGAATGTGGCCCTGAACTCTGCATGAGAAACATGTTCGCCCAAAGGTTCTTTGGGATGAGGGGCTGGCTGATTCTCATTTCTTCTTTTAGGAGGCATATTCTATAGAAGAAAGGGGGAAATGGATTAGACTAAGAGATTGACTTGAGATTATGCTCACTGGCATGACATGAATACTCAAAGAGGGTAAACTGTTCCTAAAACACCTTATAGCCTCTTGAACATAAATGTGGGACGTAACACACCCATGTACAGGACTCTACTACATATGGCTTTCAGACTTCCTAGGACTCTATTGAACCTTAGGCTCTAATACCAAGTTTGTAACGCCCCAAATTTGGTACGTAAAATACTACACGGTGCTCAAGATCAGAAGGAACCACAAGCCAACACATGATTGATATTTATACCTGTATACTACACAAAATACTAAATAATGCAGAAAAATGAACTGAAAGGATATAAGGTTCAAAACTAAACATAATCAGAATAATATAACATATGTGTAGGGTAATAAAATACCTAAAACAAAATTGAAAATACCAGAGTCTAAAATATGATAGTCTAGAAAGCCTCTAAACATGACTGTCTGAATGAGTAACGAGTTGATGGGACATTTCCCCAACTAAACCCAACTAATAAACTAATTAATGAGATAATAGAGAAATCATCGTATCATCGAAAGATGAGGACTCCCTTCTAACTCTGATAGTTGAACCTGGAATCTGCTGATGCTCTAGAGATTATGTATCCGAACCTATGGTATAAGACACCATAGCAAAATGGATTAGTACTTTGAATATACTGGAAGGCGTGTGAGGTCGGATGAATGTGTGTGGTTCATATGCATGAACAATACTGACTAATAATGAATATAAGAATACATACATGCATATATCGTAACTATATTTGAAATCGTGATAACATGAGTATGCTGCTGACTAACATGACTACTGACTCAATTTTGATAATTGAAAACATAAGTGACTGTATCAGATAGTCCTAAATCTGACGGAACTAGTTGAGTTTCATACTGTATCTGAGTTGACTATATCTGACAGTCCTGAATTCTGAAGAACTATCTGAGTTCTTTTATTGAGACTGATACTGAGACTGTGGGAGGTAGTCATCTAACCGACATGCCCTAAATGATGCATTATAGCATAATTTAGGTCCAATCTATGTCCTAATTGATTACCGTACGACTGGTAAGGACAACATGCGAGTGATCCTATTATAACAGGTAACTCTAGTGGGAACAATGGTAACCTTCATATAGCAAGCTAAGCCATCTTATCTACCCTCATATAGGAGGCTATGATGTCTTAACCTATGCTGGCTACATGATTCTAGAATGCAAGGATTTCTTCTAAGAATCACACCCTCATATAATAGTTGTGTTCCTATCCTTAGGTTCGCTCTATGCTAATTTGTACTCCTATCTAAAAAGACACTGAACATGATTTACTGAACTAAACATAGAATGAATTACTAAATTCCATTCACTGACAAAATACTACTGATATATGACAACTGACTGAGTTCATGAGATTATGGAGATTTCCTGAGTCATAAGACTGTCTGAAGTCTAAGGATCATAGCTTGACTGAGAGTATCATGAAAACATAACATGGATCTAGGCACACAACTACATTGTTTGGGTACAAGTACCCCCATGACTTGATAGTAGGAAACTGACATAATTTGACACTCCTGCAGACATGACTAGAGTCTATAATTCATCATATAATAGTTGGGGAGTATTTTTTGAGGCACGTGATTACCTTAGTCTAATACATGAACAAGAGAGCACATAATCATGGTTTGTGTACATACTTTGAGTATCATGGACATTCTATTAATCAAGAACAATTCATGCTCAATAATATATTGGTCATGTTAAACATGAATAGATTGCATGCATTTAGCATTTACAACACAATTGAGTCATTATACATGATTTATATTATATATGGCATTTTATCAAACACCTTGCATGGTCCATGTAAGGAAAAGGTATGATCATAAATCAAATACATTATGATTCCACAATTTAACTTCATTGTATGGATTTCAACCCTAAACGAACATGGCTTCATGAAAATATGGTAAAGATTAATTCTTGGCAGTCACACAACCATAACATCATGAACATAATCATCTCACCACATAAGTATCATGGTATAGAATTTAAAAGAGGATTTTTGGGCTTCTTGAATGAAAGGAATCCATGAATGAACATTGTGCATAACTTAGTTCATTATTTCATAAAGATTGACGGTGAAACCTTCTAGAATTTAAATCCTAAATGGAAACCCTAGCTTTTTCTTTAGAGAACCTTCAGACAAGAGAGTGTATTTTAGGTGAAAACTAACTGAATCCCGTGTTAAAGGGCTTAAATAGGGGAGGGAAGTTGAACCTTTTTAACCCTGGATGCGTCATTTAATTTTAGTAAACATTTCCTGAATTGGACCATTAGCACATCGCAGCGCTATCATTCTGTGTCACAATAATTTGACAATTGGGAAATTAAGGGATGGCACAACATGGAGCCATCAGTTGCCCCTTCTTTTCTGACCTGGAACTTTGGAGCGACGGGGAGAGAAACCGCGATAAGACACTGGGAAATGGACAAATTCTAAATTTGGGCCCTGGCGCAATGCTCCATAATCATGGACCCATACTAGAATTTTCCAAATGCTATTTCCTCTTGTGGTGAGGTGTGCCACTGACTAATATAGCGCTATTTTACAACAGAAACTTGAAATAGTCATAACTTCTGACACTGTTATCAGATTTGGATGAATCTTATATTGATTAAAAGCTTATTGAATTTACCACATGGTAAAAATATAAAATATTGAAATTTCCACATAGAATAACCATCATTCAATTTAGAAGATAATACTATACATTCGTCAGATGAAATTAGCTAGGAAAAAGTACGAGGTGTTACAAAGGGCTATGGTTTCCTCAAGGTGATTAAATTAGGGGCTATCAAGAGTAGAAATATCCATCTTATTTTGTAAATAAGGAATGTTACTCTTATCTAATTGTTTTTTTAGACAAAAAACATGTTTTACTTAATGATTTTCATGGTATTATTGTGGGTTTGTGTTGGTTTTGAAATATACGTTGGGGATTTTAGTTAATAATGGTTGGATGATATTTTCCAAAATTTTATTTAGGGTTTTTCATGTTATAATGTTTGTTTAAACATTTGTTTGCATTGGAATGGTTAATTGGTTTCAAAAACTATATGCCATCAATATGTTAGTTAAAATACTTATAAGAATGCGTTTGTCACATGGCATCATTTTTATTGAAAACCTTGCAATACATAAGATGGTAATGGAACCCTAAATGTTTTAATAGAATTAAACAGTTTTGAAAGACCTTGGTGGCCATGATTTTGGTTGATTGGAAATCCTAAGGGGTATATGGGAATCCCATTAGTGTTGGCTAATGACATCATCGGTATGACGATACCACTTTATAATGCCTTGGTAATTAACTCTTGAATTGGTGGTTTGGCTATGGGTTAAAGGTTTTAATTGGTCAATCATAGCGGGTTTGACAACTAACTATGAAGGTTTGAGTCTAATGGACGGACACTGGAACTCATGTTTGCTGACATGAGGGTTGGTCATGGTGACCATATACTTGTAGGTTACAAGGGAATCCCATAAGTTTATAATTGTATAAATGAATCATAGAAGGCGAACGGTACATGGGAATCCCCTACCCCTATTATATTTTTGATTCATGAAATTGCATTCACTGAGGACCATTAAGGGGGTAACTCTTGATCTATATAGACCATGGGTGGTTTTAGGAATTTCAAGCTATAAAACCCGAGCTAATGTTATACATGCAGGCTAAACTCAGTTCTCTTTCCCAGTATGGTATATGTGTATATTGTATGCGATTGCATATGGTTATTTAATTTGTTCTTGAACAATGACGTTACTTTATCCTTATTCTTGATTAAATGCTAGCGTTCACCCACAAACCCATCTTTGAGTTTTGTATCCCCTCACGATGTAGGAACTGGACATACTACTTCTCCTACTTAGTGATCTTAGATTTAGGAAAAACTTGTGTTGGACTAAAGTCATACTCCAAAAGACTCTAATTTATGTTATGGATATCATTTCATACTTTTGGTTATTTCTTGGACTTTACTTTTTGCTATGGTCAAGGGCAAGTCCCGACTGGATGTTTCTTGTTTTTGCTTAGATGCTTTATATGACTTTACATACCCTGGGTTTTAGACATTCAGAACATTATATGACTCTCCATAATAGTCATACGATGAGGTCATGAGTCAGGTGAACTAGTCATATGTTGTCTAGTATACTATGGTGTTGGGAGTTATGTTTCTTGAATAGGTATAATTTGGGTGGGTACGATTCATATGGTGGGTATGGTTTGGTTTTTCTTCACTTAATCTAAAACTTGGTAACTTAACTTAGATCTAAGAATAAGTGGCTCACAATGAGTCAGGAGATAGGGTATTAGTTGTAGAGTCTAACTCATATGATGGATTATGTCAACCCCTCTTAATTATTTCTAGGTTACCATTTATGAGTACCAATCGTTTGATTGGATATGAGGGTAACTTAGGGGTCATAGGTTGGTCAGTATATGGGTTAAGATTATGCTTGGGGTATGAGTGGTGGGTACCACTCGTACCCTAGGGTACACATGGGTGGGGGTGGTCATACCCTCCCATGAGTAATTAATACAGTTTAAGTTAGGGGTATTTTGGACATTTTCCCATGTAACTCCTCAGGACCCCACGACTCAAAACACCTTTTTGGGGCTTCATTAACTTATTACAAATCAATTAAAAACTTTAACTCTCTCAAAATCACTTAAGTGTCTTGGGTTAAGTAAAAGCTAGGGTTTCCTTCAAGGTGTTCAATACAGGCACATAGGGGTGATTTCTTCTCAATCTAAAGCAAGATACTTCTCGCTTATTGTTAGTTCCAACCAAAGGCATCTTTTATGCATTGTTTTATGCCACGAATGTTATATGGTTCTTGATTTTCAATTATATGCTGGTGGTTTTGGTTACAATGGTTGTTAATAGTTTTCCCACATCTTTCACTTATGATTTTCATATTATTATGGTGTTTTGAACATTTTTTCATAGGAATAGTTAATTGTTACATGGATTTGGCCTTGGAAATACTACGCCCACAACATGTTTGATAAAATGACTATGAGAATTCTTTTACTATATTTTTGGAATTTTAATGGAAATATTGTATGTTTTAACTTAGTAATGAAAAATTAAATGGTTTGGAATGGCAAAATGGTACGATCTTGGTTGTTATGGTTGGTTAAATTGAAATCCTTATGGGGTACAAGGGAATCCCCCAAGAAAACTTAGTAATGAAACACTTGTATGGTACATGAGATTCCCCCAAGTTAACTAGATAATGTAATCTATGGGTACATGGGAAACCTTTTACTTAAAAAATTTGTTACGGACATTCATTGCAAGCTATAGTCAGTGTGACGATATCACTACTTATAGCCTTGGTTAATAATAATGGAATGGTGGTTTGGTTGTGAAGTAATACTTTTAGTTGTGAAATAATTGTAGGGTGTTATAGCTAACCGTGAAGATGTGAGTCTAATGTATGGATACTAGAAACTCATATTTACCGACATGTGGATTGGTCATAACAACCATATATGATACATACTAGGTACACGAGAATCCCCTAACTATTCTTGCACATATGTATCATAGAGAGTGAAGGGTACTCGAGAATCCACTACTCTTATAGTATCTTTAATTCGTGCGGTACAATCATCGAGGCCCAATCAGGGGGTTAGACTCGACCCATATAGATTATGGGTGCTTCTAGGATGGTTAAGCTACACATATCTAGGTTAATGGTTTTAATGGCATGCTAAATTCGGTTCCCTTTCATAGTATGGTTATATGTATATATGTGTATGTATGGTTTGAAATGCATATGGTTGGTTTACTTGGTTTTAAAGGTTGGCATTATTTTATCCTTATCCTGAGTACTTGCTAGAGTTTACCTACTAATCCATCTTTGTGTAGATGTATCCCCACGCGATGTAGGAACTGACCATTCTACTCATGCTAATTAGTGATCAAATTAGGGATCAGGTTAGTTAGATTTAAGTGGTGATCTTTAATATTTTGAGAGACTCCATTTCATATCATTGGTGTTTTCACATAGTTTGGTCGTTTTATAGTCATTGGTTTTGGCTATAGTTAGGGGCATGCCCCTATCGGATGTTGTTTTACTTTTAGTTACAGAATTTTTGGTACTACTATGGGTTGGTATAGGTGGTGTTTATATTGTTGTCAACCTTAGTAGTGGCATTGGTATTGTTGATGATATCACGAGACTTTATTTGAGTTATAATTTTTACATTTTATTTTTGATTATATATATATATACCAATTGGTTATGGATTGGTTTATGGTATGGTTATTGGTTGGATAATGTATGGTTTGACTTATTTTGGTTGGTTATTTTCATGAACCTATCTTAGAGTTTGGAGTTTTTATAAATGCTATCTTTTTTTCAGATTTCATCCGACTTAGGGTAGGCATATTAGGGAATGGGTTGGGTAACAGGGGTAGTCTTCAATGCTGGTTGGATTTGGGATGCCCATTATGAGAAGGCTCTAGTTCAGGTCATGTCAAGTTGGTATGAGAGATTTAGGTTCATGGTAAATTAGGAGTCCATAAAGTTGTGTCAAGTAGAGTTTGTTTTAAGGGTATGTAGCATGCCATATTCATAAGGGAGAGGCTACAAGGCATTTAGGAAATGTTTCTCTTCTTTGTGTACTATTATCAAACTCGGAGTCTAAATCCTGGAATCTCCTCTTATTTCTTTTGTCATTTTTTAAATCTTGCCTTAACAATCTGAAGTTTGTGAAAACACCTCTATTCCAGTTGGGGACAATGATGATGGGACACGCTCTACTCAATGGATCCATTCTCGGTCTAAGGGTCAAGTCCCTGATTCCTCTGGAGTTACACTAATTCCATGAACACCTGTGCAGGCCTCTCAGGATAATATGATGAACACAGAGTTTTGTCAGTTGATTCAGATTATTGCTCAGTTAGTAGCTTCTCAAGCTGAGTGTAGTGCATTTGGTGTTACATTTTCTGGGTCCACAAGGGTTGGCCATTTCATGAGGTTGAATCCTCAAACTTTTACTAGTGTTAAGGTAGAGAAGGATCCTCAGGGTTTTCTAGATAAAATGGAAAAGATCTTCAAGGTTATGCAAGCCACAAGTATGGAAGTGGTGAATTTTGCTTCCTATCAACTAAAGGATATGGAGTACTAATAGTAAAAGGAATGGGATCAGGCAAGGGATGATATTAGGGAGTATAATCTATGGGAGACTTTCTCTAATACTTTTTTGGATCACTTCTTTCCTCAAGATTTGAGGGAAGCAAAGGTGGATGAATTTGTTAATATAAAAAAGGGAAAGATATAGGTCAAGGAGTATGCCTTGAAATTTCACTAGTTGTTTAGTTATGCTCCAATATTCGAGTCTGATATGAGGTCCAAGATGATAAAGTTCACTTCAGGACTATCTCAGGATTTGATCCTTAAAAGCAATACTGCATTACTGATCAAGTTCATGGATATTTGTAGATTTTTTAATCATATGAAATAGGTGGAGAAAAAAAGAAAACAGGTTGAGATAGGTAAAAGCAAGGGTAAGAATTTTAGGTTCACTAAGTAGGGTGGAAAATAGCAGGGTGGTGAGATAGTGGTAAGTGGCCAAAGAAAAAGTGGGGGAGTTCTCATTCATTCTCTATAGCTAGTGCTCTTTACTAGAAGTAGTAAGGTGATAGACGTCAGTAAGGTTGCAATAACTTTAGGGAACAAGGTGTTTAATCTCAGGCTAGTGGGGACAGTAGGCATTATGATGTCCTCCTTATAGATTTTGAATTCAGTAACATCAGGTTTTCTCTGATAAGGGAAAGGAAAAGTGTTTCAAATATGGTCAGCAAGGCCATACGTTTTGAAATTGTCTAGTTGGTAATGTTTTTTTGGGAGCGAACAAGTTTCCGATTGTCTATTGATCTGCTCCTTCACCAAAGGGTGATACTTCTGCATTTTTTTCTTCTTCTGGTACCTGCACTGGATGAAATTAGTTATATGCACTCAATACCCGACAGTTGTCCATGGCCTAACCTAATATCGTCAATAGTACGTTACAACTCTTTTCTTGTGATTCTTACTATTTAATTGATCTGTGTTCTTCTTATTCTTATGTGACACCATTTGTGGTTGTGTATTTTGGTTTTGATCTTGAGGTTATTTTAGATCGTTTTTCTGTTTCTACCACAGTAGGTGACTTTGTAGTTGCTAAAAGAGTCTATAGAGGGTGTGTAGTATCTGTTGGTAGTAAGAAAACTTTGGTGGATTTGTTTGAACTAGATATGGTGGATTTTAGGGTCATTCTAGGAATCGGTTAGTTACACTCATGCTTCATATCCTTATCTTATCGAACTCATAAGGTTATCTTTAGGTATTGCTGAGCCAATTTTAAATGGGAGGCTGGTTCCCTATCCCCTAAGGGGAGATTTATACCACATCTTAGAGTTCGAAAGTTAATATCTAAAGGGTGTCTCTATCATTTAGTCTGAGTTAAATATTTTAACTCGAAAGGTCCTTCTTTGAATTCTATATTGGTGGTGAATGAGTTTCATAAAGTCTTTTTAGATGATCTTCGTTGTGTTCCTCCAGATAGGGAGATTGAATTTGGGATTCATTTGGTTTTAGACACTAATCCAATATCTATTCCTCCTTATAAAATGGCTCCAGCTAATTTGAGAGAACTCAAGGAGCAACTTAAGGATCTCTTGGATAATGGTTTCATCCATCCTAGTGTGTCCCCATGGGATGCACCAGCGTTATTCAAGCATAAGAAAATGGTTCCCTTTGGATGTGTATTTGTTATCAATAATTGGATATAGTGACGGTTAAGAAAATATTTCTTCTTCCAAGGATAGATTACTGTTTGTTCATTTATAGGGTACCAAATTCTTTCAAAAGATAGATCTTCGGTCTAGGTATTATCAGTTTAAGATAAGAGAGGTGGATATCTCTAAGATATCTTTTCAAACCTGCTATGGGCACTTTGAGTTCTTGGTTATCTCATTTTGGTTTGACTAATACCCTGAAGGCATTCATGGATTTGATGAATAGGGTATTTCATCCATTTTTAGATTTTTTTTAATATGTTCATTAATGATATTCTAGTGTACTTTAAGAGTGAGGTGGATCATGCCAATTACCTCTGTGTGGCATTGCAGACCTTGAAAGAGCAGCAATTGTATGTCAAATTCTCTAAATATGAGTTTTGGTTTAATGTTGTGACTTTTTTGGGTCATACTTTATCTTGTAAGGGCGATGGTTAGGAGGTAGCCTAAACCCATAACTCCAACTGATAGTCATATCTTTATCGATTTAGCTGGGTACTACACGAGGTTTATGGAATATTTTTGAATGATAGCTGCCCCATTACTAAGTTGACTCAGAAGAAGGTAAAGTTTACTTGGTCAGATGCTTATGAAGTAGTTTTGAGTAGCTGAAGGATAAGGTAATTTCGGCTCTAATTTTTACATTATCAAAAGGAAATAAGGGGTTTATGGTTTATTATGATGTGTCACAGGTGGGACTTATTTGTGTTTAATACAACATAGGAAGGTGATAGCATACGCTTCTAGGAAGTTGAAGGTGCATGAGAGGAACTATCCTACTCATGATTTAGAGCTTTTAATAGTAGTGTTTGCCTTAAAAATTTGGTGGAAATATTTATATGGAGTGCACGTGGACATCTTTTCTGATCATAAGAGTCTACAATATGCGTTCACTTAGAAAGAGCTTAACCTCAGAAAGAGGAGATGGATTGAGCTTCTCAAGGATTATGACATGAGTCATTACTACCATCCAGGTAAGGCTAATATTATTGTTGATGCTCTTAGCAGGTTGTCCATGGGGAGTTTAGTTTATGTGGATAAGGAGAGGTAAGAGTTGGTGAAATATTTACCGCTTGTAAAATCTTAGAGTTTGCATTTTGGACTCCAATAATGGTGGTGTGTTTATACATAAAGTGGTTCGGTTGTCTCTTCGTAAGGAGAAGTAAATGCTAGATCCTATCATGATAAACATCAAGGGTGATGCAGGCCGTCAAAAGGTAATGGTATTTGATATCAGTGGTGATGGTACCTTCAGGTACCAAGGAAGGTTATGTGTTCCTGACTTTTATAGTTTATGAGAAAGGCTATTGGCTAAATCGCATGAATTATGCTATATTGTTCATCCTAATTTGACAAAAATATATCATGATCTCAAGGAGATGTACTGGTGGAATGGTATGATGAAAGATATGGCCAATTTTGTGGCCAAGTGGTTGGTGTGTCAAAAAGGGAAAGTTCAGCACGTGAGGCCTAGAGGCTTGTATCAGAAAATTGAATTGACTAAATGGAAATTAGAGGTAATCAATGTGGATTTCATTACTGATGTTCCTCGATCTCTGGATCAATTTGATTCTATATGGGCTATCATGGATAGGATGACAAAGTCGACTCACTTCTAGTTAGTGAGGACTAATATTTTGGCTGAGGATTATGTGAGGTTGTATCTCCATGAGATTGTGAAGCTATATAGGGTACATATTTTTACTATCTCTAATCGTGGTACATAGTTTTTATCTCATTTTGGAGGTCATTTTAGAAGGGGTTGGGTGTTAAGGTTAGCCTGAGTACTGCTTTTCATGCACAAACTGATGGGCAAGTAGAAAGGACTATTTAGACATTGGAATATATGTTCCATACATGTTAGATTGATTATGGTGGTAATTCGGTTGAGCATCTACCTCTTGTAGAGTTTTCTTAAAATAATAGCTACCATATTAGCATTCAAATGGCCCCTTTTAAAGAATTGTATGGTAGGAGGTGTATACCTCCTTTTGGGTGGCTTGATCTTTGTTAGGCGGATATGTTTTGCTAAGATTTTGTTTACCAGGCTATTACAAAGGAGCTACAAGATAGGTTTAAGGCATCCCAAAGTTGCCAAAAGTCCTATGTAGATATAAGGCGTAGGAACTTGGAGCTTGAGGTTGGGGATGTAGTGTTCCTAAAGGTGTCTCCCATGAAATGAGTGATACGGTTTGGGAAAACAAGGAAGTTTAATCGATGGTATATTGGTCTTTTTGTGGTTTTGAGGAGGGTAGGTAAGGTGTTATATCTATTGGAGCTGCTATCGAGATTGAGCTCCATTCATCTGGTTTTCTATGTCTTTATGTTTAGAAAGTATATAGGTGATTCTTCATCAGTTTTTCCTTTTAAAGGATTGGGTATCTCAGATTCTCTATCTTATGAGAAGAACCCAATTGAGATCTTAGATCGGCACGTTCATCATTTCCGGACCAAGGATGTAGCTTTGGTTAATATTCTACGGCAGACCCATAAGGTGGAATAAGCTACTTGGGAAGTGGAAGAGTACCTGAGGTCCAAATATAGGCATTTGTTTTCTGCTCCAGATGTTCATGCAAAAGCTAACTGTTCTTGGTCACATCTTTGTTTTCTAACTTGGTTAAAGGAAGTTCGATCGCCTTGCATCTTTATTTTTTAACTTACTTAAAGGTTGGAATGGTTATGTTGGGTGTGATTCTTGCTTGTACTACTTTTTCTGACATTTAAGGATGAATGATCCCAGTGGATGAGACTAAATACCATGGGTTTTGGTACCTGAAAATTTCCTAGGTTTTGGACTTCTTGGACATCATATGACTAACCATACTAGTCGTATGGTGAGGTACAGTTCTGGTGGCCTAGTCATATTTTATCTTTTCTTGAGTGGTGTTGGGTGGTTGAGTTTCTAGAATGGGTACGAGTCGAGTGGTAGGTAATGGGTCATATGGTTGGTTTTTCCTTCACTTAATCGAAAACTTGGTTACTTATCTTGGATCTAAGTATGAGTGGCTTGCCATGAGTCATGAGATAGGGTATGAATGGTATAGTCTAACTCATATTATAAAAAGTGTCAACCCCTCTTGATTCTGCCTAGGGTACGATTTATGGGTACCAATCGTATGATTGGGTATAAGTGGGACTTAGGATTCATAGGTTGGTCAGTATGGGGGGTTAAGTAAACAGCTTGGGGTACGAGCAGAGGGTACTACTCGTACCCTAGGGTACGGATGGATGGGGGTGGTTGTACCCTCCTGCAAGAAACTAATATCGTTTAAGTTGGAGGTATTCTATACATTTACTCCTATAACTCCTTGGGACCCCACGATTTAAAACAACTTTTCAAAGCTTCATTAACCTATTTGCAATCAATCAAACACTCTAAACTCTCTCAAAATCTCTCAAGGTATTTGGGTTAAGAAAAAGCTAGGGTTTCCTTCAAGGTGGTCAATTAAGGCTCATAGGGGTGGTTTTTTCTCATCTTCTTCTCTATCTAAGGAAAGATACTTCTCCCTCATTGTTAGTTATGACTTAAAGAATGTTTTATGAATAGTTTTCATGGAATGAATGTTATATAGTTTTAGGTTTCCAATTATATGTTGGGGGTTTTGATTACAATGGTTGGTAATGATTTTTCCATGCCTTTCACTTATGATTCCATATTATTATGGTGGTTTGAACCTTTGGTGCCATGGCAATGGTTAATTGGTACTTGGTTTTGTCTTTGGAAGTACTATGCCCCTACATGTCTGATAAAATGCCTATGAGAATGCTTAAACTATATTGTTGGATTTTTAATGGAACTATTTCATGATTTAATATTTTGATGGAACACTAAATAGTTTAAATGGTTTAGAATGATTAAATGGTAACTTCTTGGTGGTTGTGGTTGGTCAAATAGAAAGCATTGTGAGTTAAAAATAAATCCCCCAGGAAAACTTAATAATGACACACTTGTGGGATACATGGAATTCCCCCAACTTAACTTGGTAATATAATTATGGGTACATAGGAATCCTGTTACTTAAAAAAGATGGCTAAGGAATTTTATTGCAAACTATAGTTGGTATGACAATACCACTACTTATAGCATTGTTTAATAAGAAATAGAATGGTGGTTTTTTTATGTGCTAATGTTTTTAATTGGGCAATAATGGCGGGCTGTGATAGCTAACCGTGAAGGTGTGAGTCCAATGGACGGCGGGGTGTGATAGCTAACCATGAAGGTGTGAGTCCAATGGACGGACACTGGAAAATCATGTTTGTTGACATGAGGATTGGTCATGATGACCATATATGATACTTAAGGGGTATACGGGAATCCCCTAAGTACACTTCTATATAAGAATCATGGAGAGTGAAGGGTACTCAGAAATCCCTTACTCTTATGGTATCTTTGATTCGTGTTGATACATACATCGAGACCCATTTAGGGTGTTACATTGGACCCATATATAACGTGGGTGATTCTAGGACATTTAAGCTACATGTACCTAGGTTAATGATTTTAATGTCATGCTAAACCTGGTTCCCCTTCCCAGCATGGTTATGTGTATATATATATATGTATGTATGTTTATGAATGCATATGGCTGGTTTACTTGGTTTTAAAGGTTAGCATTATTTTATTCTTATCCCTTGTACATGCTAGCGTTCACCTCCTAACCCTTCTATGAGCGATTGTATCCCCATGCAATGTTGTTACTAGTGATTCTACTCCTCCTACTTAGTGATCAGATTTGTGATCAACTTGATTGGATTGAAGTGGTGAGATTCCATATTCCGGATGGCTCCATTTCATATCATGATTTTTTCTCATACTTTGGTCATTTTATAGATATTGGTTTTGCTACAGTTGGGGACATGTCTCAATCGGATATTATTTTACTTTCAGTTCGAGGCTTTGTGGATCTGCAATGGATTGGTATGAACAGTGTTGATAGTGGTGTTAGCCTTAGTATTGGCATTTGTATTGGGTATGATACTGGTTAACTTTATCTTATTTATGATTGTTCCATTTTATTTTAGATTATATATATATATACACACATATTGGTAATGGATTGGTTTATAGTATGGTTATTATTTGAATAATGGATGGTTGGACTTGTTTTGATTGGTCACGATCATGGACCTATCCTGGAGTTTGGAATTGTAATAAACACTATCTTGTTATACATTCTGAATTCATCCGACTCAAGGTAGGCATATTTGAAGGTTGGGTTTGGTAACGGGGGTGGTATGTTGTCTTTATTGGACTTGAGATGCCCATTATGATAAGACCCTAGTTCGGGTTATGTCATGACTACTAAGGGCATGGGCGGTGTCAGTATTGGTGTTATTTTTGGCATTGGTATTGGTATTGGGGCTGAGAATGGTGGGATATTTTATTGTATTATTGGTTTGTTATGGTCATAGACTCTATTATTATCTTTGACTATTAATTGTTTAACCTTGTTATATGTTCGGAATTCCTTCGACATAGGGAATTGGGTGGTTATGGTTTGGTATTAGAGGTGGTCGCCGGTCCCGATTGGATTTGAGGCATCTGACACGACTAACCCCAACTAATAAACTAAGTAATGCGATGAGATAGAAATTATCATGTCCTCGAATGATGAGGACACACTTCTAACTTTCACGGCTGAACCTAGAATCTACTGATGCTCTGGAGCTTATGTATCTGAACCTATGGTATAAGACACCATAGCGCAAATGCATTAGTACTTTGAATGTACTGGTGTGCATGTGACATAGGTTGAATGCATGGGGTTCATATGTATGAACGATACTGACTAATAATGAACGTGAGAATACATGCAGACATATATAGTAACTATAGCTGAAATCGTGATACCATGAATATACTAATGACTAACATGACTAATGACTAAATTATGAAAACTGATAACATGAGTGATTCTATCTGACAGTCCTGAATCTGATGGAACTAGCTGAGCTTCCTAATGTATCTGTGTTGACTGTATCTGACAGTCCTGAATTCTAAAGAACTATCTAATTCTTTTACTGAGACAGATATTGAGATTGTGGGAGGTAGTCATCTAACTAACATGCCCCAAATGATGCATTATAGCTGAATTTGGGTCCAATCTATGCCGTGACTAGAAGGGTGTCAATACCACACCACTGGTAAGGACAACATATGAGTGACCCTAATATAACAGGTAACTCTAGTGAGAATCGTGGAAACCATCATATAGTAGTCTAAACCACCTCATCTTCCCTCATATAGCAGCCTATGATGTCCCAACCTATGCTGGCTACATAGTTCTGGAACGCAAGGATTGTTTCTAAGAATCACACCCTCATATAATAGGTGAGTTCCTATCCTTGGGTTAGCTCGGTGCTAATTTGTACTCCCATCTGAATAGACACTGAACATGATTTACAAAACTGAACATTGACTGAGTTACTAAATTCCATGGACTGACAGAATACTACTGATATCTGACAATTGACAAAGTTCATTAGATCATAGAGATTTCCTGAGTTATAAGACTGCCTGAAGTGTAAGGATCTTAGCTTTACTGAGAGTATCATGAAAACATGAATGGCTCTAGGCACATAGCTATATTGTTTGGGTACAAGTGCCCCCAGGACTCGATAGTGGAAAACTGACATAATTTGATACTCTTGGACACATGACTAGAGTCCACAATTCATCATATAATAGTTGTGGAGTATTTCATGAGGCACTTGATTACCTTAGTTTAGTACATAAACAAGAGAGTACATAATCATGGTTTGTTTACATACTTCAAGTATCATGGACATTCCATCAATCAAGCACAATTCGTACTCAATAATATGTATGTTATGTTAAACATGAATATATTGCATGCATTTAGCATTTACAACATAATTGAGTCATTATACATGATTTCTATTATACTAGGCATTTTATCAAACACCTTGCATGCTCCATTTAAGGGAAAGGTATGATCATAAATCAAATATATTATGATTCCATAATTTAACTTCATTGTATGGATTTCAACCGTAAACTAACATGGTTTCATGAAAACATGGTAAAGATTTATTCTTGGAAGTCACACAACCATAACATCATGAACAGAATCAATTCACCACATAAGTATCATGGTATAGAATTTAAAAGAGGATTCTTGGGCTTCATAGATGAAATGAATCCATGAATGAACATTGTGCATACCTTAGTTCATGATTTCGCAAAGATTGATGGTGAAACCTTCTTGAATTCGAATACCTAATGGAAACCCTATCATTTTCTTGAGAGGTCTTGAGACAAGACAGTGTATTGTGGGTGAAAAATAGCTGAATCCTGTGTTAAAGGGCTTAAATAGGGGTGGGAAGTTGACCATTTTTAACCCTGGATGCGTCATTTAATTTTAGTAAAAATTTCTTGAATTGGACCTCTGGTGCGATGCGGTGCTATCGCACGGTGTCACTAGAATTTGACAATTGAAAAATTGAGAATTGCGTGATGCGGAGCCATTGCGCTTCCCCTTGTTTTGCGACCTGGAACTTTGGCACGACGCGGAGGGAAATTGTGTTGAGACACTGGGAAACGGACAGATTCTAAATTTGGTTCCTAGCGCGATGTGCCATAATCATGGACCCCTACTGGAATTTTCCAAATTTCATTTCCTCTTGTGGCGTGCCACGCCAATGACTAATATGGCATTATTTTACGATAGGAAATTGAAATAGTCGTAACATCTGACCGGATTATCTGATTTAGATGAATCTTATATCAATAAAAAGCTTATTGAATTTCCCACATGACAAAAAGAGGAAATCTTGAAAATTCTTCATGTAATAAACATCATTCAATTTAGAAGATAATACTAGACATTCTTGAGATGAAATTAGCTAGGAAAAAGTATGGGGTATTACAAAGGGCTATGGTTTCCTCAAGGTGATTAAATTAGGGTCTGTCAAGAGTAGATATATCCGTCTTCTTTGGTTTATAAGGAATGTTACTCCTCCCTAATTGTTAGTTCAAATAAACAACATGTTTTACTTAATGATTGTCATGGTATTACTGTGGGTTTGTGTTGGTTTTGAAATATATGTTGGGGATTTTGGTTACTAATGGTTGTATGATATTTTCCCATGTTTTATTTATGGTTTTTCATGTTATAGTGTTTGTTTAATCATTTGTTTGCACTGTAATGGTTAATTGGTTTTGAAAACTATATGCCATCAACATGTTTGTTAAAATACCTATAAGAATGCTTTTGTCACATGGCTTGATTTTTATTGAAAATCTTGAATTGCATAAGATGGTAATTGAACACTAATAGTTTAATTAAATTAAATTATTTTGAAAGGCCTTAGCGGCCATGGTTTTGATTGATTGGAAATCCTAAGGGGTACATAGGAATTCCCCTATTGTTGTCTAATGACATCATCGGTACGAGGATACCACTTTTAATTCCTTGGTAATTAACTCTTAAATTGGTGGTTTGGATATGTGTTAAGGGTTTTAAGTGGTCAATTATGGTGACCATATACTTGTAGGGTACACGAGAATGCTAAAAGTTTATAATTGTATATATGTATCGTGGAGGATAAAGGGTACACGGGAATCCCCTACCCCTATTATCTTTTTGGTTCATACAGTTGCATTCACCGAAGATCGTTCAAGGGGTAACACTTAATCTATATAGAACATGGGTGGTTTTAGGATTGTCAAGCTACACATCTCGGGTTAAAGTTATAAATGCATGTTAAACTCAGTTCTCTTTCCCAGCATGGTATATATGTCTATTGTATGTGATTGCATATAGCTATTTACTTTGGTTTTGAATAATGACATTACTTTATCCTTATTCTTGAGTAAATACTAGCGATCACCCGCTAACCCATCTTCGGGTGTTGTATCCCCACACTACGCAGAAACTGGCCATACTACATTTCTTTCTTACTGATCTTAGATTCAGGAACAACTTGTGTTGGACTAAAGTGGTGAGGTTCCATACTCCGAAAGACTCCATTTTATGTTACGGATATTATTTCATACTTTTGGTTATTTCTTGGACTTTGGTTTTTGCTATGGTTAGGGGCATGTCCCGAATGGATGATCTTTGGTTTTTCTTAGAGGCTTTATGTTACTTTACACACCCTGGGCTTTGGACATTCAGAACATTATGTGACTCACCAAACTAATCGTACGATGAGGGCATAAGTCAGGTGGACAAGTCATATGTTTTCTAGTGTTAGGTGGTGTTGGGAGTTATGTTTCTTGAATGGGTACAACTTGGGTAGGTATGAGTCGTATGGTTGGTGACAGGTCGTATGGTATGGTTTTCTTGACTTAATCTGAAACCTGGTAACTTAACTTAGATCTGAGAATAAGTGGCTCACCATGAGTCGTGAGATAGGTTATGAGTTATATATTTCAACTTGTATGATGGATTGTGTCAACCCCTCTGGATTATTTCTAGGGTACCATTTATTTGTACCAATTGTTTGATTGGGTATAAGTACAACTTATGAGTCATAGGTTGGTCAGTGTAGGGGTTGAGATTTTGCTTGGGGTATGAGTGGTGGGTACCACTCGTACCCTAGGGTACACATGGGTGAGGGTGGTTATACCCTCCTCTGAGAAATTAATACAGTTTAAGTTAGGGGTATTTTGGACATTTTCCCATGTAACTCCTCGGGACCCCACGACTTGAAATACCATTTTGGGGCTTCATTAACTTATTTCCAATCAATCAAACACGATAAACTCTCTTAAAATCTCTCAAGGATCTTGGGTTGAGCAAAAGCTACGATTTCCTTCAAGTTGTTCAATAAAGGCACATAGGGGTGATTTCCTCTCAATCTAAAGCAAGATAATTCTCCCTCATTGTTAGTTCCAACCAAAGGCATTTATGAATTGTTTTCATGGAATTAATGTTATATGGTTTTGTATTTTCAATTATATGTTGGTGGTTTTGGTTACCACAATTGGTTATAATTTCCCACGTCTTTCACTTATGATTTTCAAATTATTTTGGTGGTTTGAAAAATTTCTCGTGGGAATAGTTAATTGTTACTTTATTTTGGCTTTGGAAATACTATGCCCCAACATGTTTGATAAAATGACATGAAAATGCTTTTACTATATTATTGGACTTTTAATGGAATTATTGTAAGGTTTAACTTAGTAATGGAACGCTAAATAGTTTGGAATGGCAAAATGGTATGGTCTTGGTTGTTATGGTTGATCAAATTGAAAGCCATGTGGGGTACAACGGAATCCCCCAAGCAAACTTAATAATGAAACACTTGTAGGGTACATGGTATTCCCCCAAGTTAACTTGATAATGTCATCTATGGGTACATAGAAATCCTTTTACTCAAAAAATATTGGCTAAGGAGATTCATTGCAAGCTATAGTCAGTATGACGATACCACTACTTATAGGGTTCGATATTAATAATGGAATGGTGGTTTATTTTAGTTGGGCAATAATTATGGGGTGTTAAACCTAACAGTGAAGATGTGAGTCCAATGAACGGATACTAGAAACTTATGTTTGCCAACATATGGATTGGTCATAATAACCATATTACATAATACTGGGTATATGAGAATCCCCTAACTACACTTACATATATGTATCATGAAAAGTGAAGGGAACTCGAGAATCCACTACTCCTATGGTATCTTTGATTGGTGTGGTACAATCATCGAGGCCCGTTCAGGGGGTTACACAACCCATATAGCCTATGGGTGGTTCTAGAACGGTTAAGCTACACATACCTAGGTTAATGATTTTATTGGCATGCTAAATTAAGTTCCCTTTCCCAGTATGGTTGTATATATGTATATATGTGTATGTATGGTGTGGAATGCATAAGGTTGGTTTACTTTGTCTTAAAGGTTTGAATTATTTTATCCTTATCTAGAGTACTTGCAAGAGTTTACCCGCTGACCGATCTTCGGGTAGTTGTATCCCTACACATTATTAGAACTAACCATTCTACTCCTCCTACTTAGTGATCAACTTTTGGATCAGGTCAGTTAGATTTAAGTGGTGATCTTCAATATTCTGAAAGGCTCTATTTCATATCATTATTGTTTTCACATACTTTGGTTATTTTATAGACATTGGTTTTGGCTATGGTTATAGGCATGCCCCTACCAAATATTCTTTTACTTTTTGTCAGAGGATTTGTGGAACTACCATGTCTTGGTATAGGTGGTGTTTGTATTGTTTCCATCCTTAGTATTGGCATTGGTATTGTGGCTGATATCGGTTGACTTTATTTGAGTTATGACTTTTTAATTTTGTTTTGGATTATATATATGTACCTATTTGTTATGGATTGGTTTATGGTATGGTTATTGGTTGGATAATGTATTGCTGGACTTAGTTTGGTTGGTCACAGTCATGGACCTATCTTAGAGTTTGGAATTGTTATAAATACTATCTTGTTATTTAGAATTCATCCGACTTGGGGTAGGCATATTAGGGAATGGGATGGCTAACGGGGGTTGTCCTCGGTTCTAGTTGGACTTGGGATGTCCATTATGACAAGGCTCTAGTTTAAGTTGTGTCAAGTTGGTATTAGATATTTAGTTTCATAGTCAATTAGGAGTCCATAAAGTCATGTCGAGTAGACTCTCTTTTAGGGTTGTGTAGCATGCCATAATCATAAGGGAGAAGCTAAAAGGCATTTAGGAAATGTTTCTCTTCTTTGTATTCTGTTACCAAGATCGGAGTCTAAATCCAGGAATCTATAATTATTTCTTTTATTCTATTTTCAAATCATTCCTTAATGATATGAAGTTCATGAAAACTCCTCTGTTTTAGTTGGGTACAATGATGATAGAACACGCTCTACCCAAGGGATCTATACTCGATCTAAGGGTCCAGTCCCTAATTCCTCTGGAGTTCGACCAATTCCTTATAGTCCTCTGCAGGCACCTCAGGATAATGAGATGAATATAGAGTTTTGTCAGTTGATTCATATTATTGCTCAGTAGGTAGCTTCTCAAGCTGAGCACAGTGCATCTGGTGTTACATTTTTTGAGGCCATAAGGATAAGCCATTTCATGAGGTTGAATCCTCAAACTTTTACTGGTGTTAAGGTAGAGAAGGATCCTCAAGGTTTTTTGGATAAGATGGAAAAGATCTTCAAGGTCATGCAAGCAACAAATATGGATGTGATTAATTTTGCTTCCTATAAGCTATAGGATATGGCATAATAATGTTATAAGGAATGGGATCAGGAAATGGGTGTATTGAGGAGTGTTCTCTATGGGAAACTTTCTCTAATGATTTTTTGGATGACTTCTTTCCTCAAGAGTTGAAGGAAGAAAGGGTGGAGGAATTTGTTAATTTGAAATAGGGAAAGATATCGGTCAAGGAGTATGCCTTGAAATTTCACTAGTTGTTTAGTTATGCTTCAATATTAGAGTCTGATATGAGGTCCAAGATGATAAAGTTCACTTCAGGACTATCTTAGGATTTTATCCTTAAAAGGAATATTGCATTACTGATCAAGGTCATGGATATTTATCGATTACTTGATCATATGCAATAGGTTGAGAAGGAAAAAAGAAAATAGGCTGAGATAGGTAAAAGGAAGGGTAAGAATTTTAGGTTCTCTAAGTAGGGTGGAAAATAGTAGGGTGGTGAGATAGTGGTAAGTGGCCAAAGAAAAAGTAGGGAGTTCTGGTTCATTCTCTATAGCTAGTGCTCCTTACTAGAAGTAGTAAGGTGATAGATGTTAGTAGGGTTGGAATAACTTTAGGGAACAGGGTTCTTAATCATAGGCTAGTGGGGACAGTAGGCCTCATAATGTCTTCTTTATAGATTATGAAGTCAGTAACATCAGATTTTCTTCGATTAGGGAAGGGACAGGTGTTTCAAATAGGTCAGCAAGGCCATATGTTTATAAATTGTCCGGTTGGTAATGTTTTTTTGGGAGCGAACAATTTTTGATTGCCTATTGATCTGCTCCTTCACCAAAGGGTGGTGCTTTGGAATTTGTTTCTTTTTCTGGTACCTGCAAAGGACGGAATCAGTTATATGCATTTAATATACGACAGTAGTCCGTGGCATTACCTAATGTCATCACTAGTAAGTTACAACTCTTTTATTGGGATTCTTACTATTTAAATGATCAGGGGTTTTCTTATTCTTATGTGACCCCATTCATGGCTGTGTATTTTGGTTTTGATCATGAGGTTATTTCAGATCATTTTTCTGTTTCTACCCCGGTAGGTGACTCTATGGTTGCTAAAAGAGTCCATAGGGGGTGTGTAGTATCTGTTGGGAGTAAAGAGACTTTGGTGGATTTTTTGAACTAGATATGGTGGATTTTAGAGTCATTCTAGGTATGGGTTAGTTATATTTGTGCTTTGCATCCTTAGATTGTCGAACTCGTAAGGTTGTCTTTAGGTACTGTTAAGCCAGTTATTAAATCGAAGGATGGTTCCCTATCCCCTAAGGGGAGGTTTATACCATATCTTAGAGCTCGGAGGTTAATCTCTAAAGGGTGTCTCTATCATTTAGTCTAAGTTAAATATTGTAACTTGGAAGGTCCTTCTTTAAATTCTTTTTGGTGGTGAATGAGTTTCCTAAAGTCTTTTCGGATGATCTTCTTGTTGTTCCTCAAGATAAGGAGATTGAATTTGGAATTGATTTGGTTTTAGATACTCATCCAATATCTACTCCTCTTTATAGAATGGCTCTGGCTGATTTGAGTAAACTCAAGGAGTAACGTAAGGATCTCTTGGATAATGATTTCATCCATCCTAGTATGTCCCTATTCGATGCACTAGTGTTATTCATGCGTAAGAAAGATGGTACTCTTTGGATATGTATTGGTTATCGATAATTGAATATGGTGAAGGTTAAGAACATATATCTTCTTCCAAGGATTGATGACTTGCTTGTTCATTCAAAGAGTGAAAAATTCTTTCAAAAGATAGATCTTCGGTCTGGGTATCATCAGCCTTTGATATAGGAGGTGGATATCCCTAAGATAGCTATTCGAACCTGCTATGGGCACATTGAGTTCTTGGTTATCTCATTTTGGTTTGACTAATGACCCGGAGGTATTCATGGATTTGATGAATAGGGTATTTCATCAATTATTAGATCTTTTTTTTATTATGTTCATTGATGATATTTTGGTGTAATTTAAGAGTGAGGTGGATCATGCCAATCACCTCTGTGTGGTCTTACAGACCTTGAAAGAGCAACAATTGTATGTTAAATTCTCTAAATATGAGTTTTGGTTTAATGTTGTGACTTTTTTGGGTCATATTATTTCTAGTAAGGGTATTTTGGTGGATACAAAAAATATGGTGGTGGTTAAGAGATGGCCTAAACCCACAACTCCAACTGATATTCAAAGCTTCATGGATTTACCTGGGTACTATAGGAGGTTTATGCAATGTTTTTTAATGATAGCTTCCCCATTACTAAGTTGACTCACAAGAAGGTAAAGTTTACTTGGTCAAATGCTTATGCGGTAGTTACGAAAAGCTGAAGGATAAGCTAACTCCAGCTCCAGTTTTTACATTATTGGAAAGCAATGGTTTATTGTGATGTTTAACAGGTGGGACTTGGTTGTGTTTTGATGCAACATGGAAAAGTGATAGCCTATGCTTCTAGGTAGCTGAAGGTGCATGAGAGGAACTATCCTAATCATGATTTAGAGCTTTTAACAGTAGTGTTTGCCCTTAAAATCTATCCGCACTATTTATATAGAGTGCACGTGGACATCTTTTCTGATCATAAGAGTCTACAATATGTGTTGACTTAGAAAGAGCTTAACCTCAGGCAGAGAAGATGTATTGAGCTTCTCAAGGATTATGACATGAGTCTTTACTACCATCCAGGTAAGGCTAATATTATTATTGATGCTCTTAGCAGGTTGTCCATGGGGAGTTTAGCTCATGTTGATAAAGAGAGGCGAGAGTTGGTGAAATATTCACCAATTGTATAATCTTGGATTTCGTCTTTTACACTCCAATAATGGTGGTGTGTTGGTACATGAAGTTGTTCAATCATCTCTTGGTAAGGAGAAGAAAATGCTAGATCCTAACTTGAGGACCATCAATGGTGATGTAGGCAGAAAAAAGGTAATGGTATTTGATATCAGTAGTGATGGTATCTTGAGGTACCAAGGAATTTTATGTGTTCCCGACTTTTATAGTTTGTTAGAAAGGCTATTGGCTCGGGTGCATGAATTGTGCTATGTGTTCATCCTAATTTTACTAAAATATATCATGATCTCAAGGGGATGTACTGGTGGAATGGTATGAAGAAGGATGTGGAAAATTTTATGTCCAAGTGTTTGGTGTGTAAATAAGTGAAAGTTGAGCACATGAGGCCTGGAGGCTTATATAAGGAAATTGAATTGCCTAAATAGAAATGAGAGGTGATCAATGTGGATTTCAGTACTGATGTTCCTCGATCTCTGGATTAATTTTATTCTATATGGGTCATCATGGATAGTATGACAAAGTCAACTCACTTTTTGCTAGTGAGGACTAACATTCTGGCTGAGGATTATGTGAGGTTGTATCTTCATGAGATTCTGAAGCTACATAAGGTACCTATTTTGATTATCTCTAATCGTGGTACATAGTTTTTATCTCACTTTTGGTGGTCATTTTAGAAGGGGTTGGGTATTAAGGCTAGCCTGAGTACTAGTTTTCACCTACAAACTGGTGGGCAAGTAGAAAAGACTATTCAAACATTGGAATATATGTTCCATGCATGTTAGATTGATTATGGTGGAAATTGGGTTGAACATCTACCTTTTGTAGTGTTTAATCACAATAATAACTACCATACATTTATTCAAATGGCCCCTTTTGAGGCAATGTATGGTAAGAGGTGTATATCTCTTTTAAGGCAGTTTGATCTTGGTGAGGCAGATATGTTTTGCTCAGATTTGGTTTACCAGGCTATGGAAAAGGAGATACAGGATAGTCTTAAGGCAGGCCAAAGTATCCAAAAGCCCTGTGTAGATATAAGGCATAGGAACTTAGAGTTTGAGGTTGGGGATGTGGTGTTCCTAAAGGTGTCTCCCATGAAGGGAGTGATGTGGTCTGGGAAAAAGAGAAAGGTCAATCATTGATATGTTGGTCTTTATGTGGTTTTGAGGAGGGTTGGTAAGGTTGTTTATCAATTGGAGCTACCATCGAGATTGATCTCTATTTATCTGGTATTCCATGTCTCTATTTTTATAAAGTATATAGGTGATTCTTCATCGGTTTTTCCTTTTGAAGGATTGGGTATCTCAGATTCTCTATCTTATGAGGAGATCTCAATTGAGATCTTAGATCGATAGGTTCATCAGCTGCAAACCAAGGATGTAGCTATGGTTAATATTCTATGGCGGACCCACAAGGTGGAATAAGCTACTTGGGAAGTGGAAGAGTACATGAGGTCCAAGTATCCACATTTATTTTCTGCTCCAAATTATTATGCAAAAGCTAAGTGTTCTTGATCAAATCTTTGTTTTCTAATTTTGTTAAAGGACGGATGATTCCCTTGCATCTTTATTTTTTAACTTACTTAAAGGTTGGAATGGCTATATTGGGGGTGATTCTTGCTTGTACTACTTTTTCTGTCATTCAAGGATGAATGATCCTAGTGGAGGAGACTGAATACCATGGGTTTTGGTCCTTAGAAATTTCCTAGGTTTTGGAATTCTTGGACATCATACAACTAACCATACTAGTTGTATGGTGATGTACGGGTCAGGTGGCCTAATCATATTTTGTCTTGTGTTGGGTGGTGTTAGGTGGTTGAGTTTCTAGAATATGTACAAGTCGTGTGGTAGGTGATGGGTCATATGGTTGGTTTATTCTTCACTTAATCTAAAACATGGTTTCTTATGTTGGATCTGAGTATGAGTGGCTCACCATGAGTCTTGATATAGGGTGTGAGTTATATAGTCCAAATCGTATCATGGAAAGTGTCAACCACTCTTGATTCTACGTTGGGTATGATTTCTGGGTACAAATCCTATGATTGGGTATAAGTGGGACGTAGGAGTCGTAGGTTAGTCAGTATGGGGGGTTAGGATTCTGCTTGAGGTAGGAGCGGTGGGTACCACTTGTAGCCTAGGGTATGGATGGATGAGGGTAAATGAATACAGTTTATGTTGGAGGTATTTTAGACATTTCCCCTTATAACTCCTTGGGAACCCATGATTTAAAACACCTTTTCAGAGCTTCATTAACCAATTTAAATCAATCAAACACTCTAAACTCTCTCAAAATCTCTTAGGGTACATAGGTTAATCAAAAGCTAGGGTTTTCTTCAAGGTGGTCAATTAAGGCTCATAGAGGTGATTTCTTCTCATCTTCTTCTCTATCAAAGGCAAAATACTTCTCCCGCCTTGTTAGTTCCAACTTAAAGAATGTTTTATGAATAGTTTTCATGAAACGAATGTTATATAGTTTTGGGTTTTCAATTATATGTTGGGGGTTTTGGTTACAATGGTTGGTAATGATTTTTCCATGTCTTTCACTTAAAATTCCAATATTATTATGGTGGTTTGAACATTATGGCAATGGTTAATTTGTACTTGGTTTTTTGTTTGGAAATACTATGCCCCAACATGTTTGATAAAATACCTATGAGAACGCTTAAACTATATTGTTGGATTTTTAGTGGAACTATTTCATGATTTAACGTTTTAAGGGAACACTAAATAGTTTAAATGGTTAAGAATGGTTAAATGGTAAGTTCTTGGTGGTTATGGTTGTTCAAATGGAAAGCCTTGTGCGTTAAAAATAATTCCCCCAAGAAAACTTAATAATGAAACACTTGTGGGATACATGGGATTCCCCAAACTTAACTTGATAATATAATTATGGGTATATGGGAATCCCGTTACGTAAAAAATGATGGCTATGGAATTCGCTTGCAATCTATAATGGGTATGATGATAACACTACTTATAGCCTTGGTTAATAATAAATAGAATGGTGGTTTGGTTGTGTGCTAATATTTTTTATTGGGAAAAAATGTCGTGGTGTGATAGCTAACCGTGAAGGAGTGAGTCCAATGGACGGACACTGGACAATCATACTTGCTGACATGAGGATTGGTCATGACGACCATATATGATACTTAAGGGGTATATGGGAATCCCCTAAGTGCACTTGTACATTAGAATCATGGAGAATGAAGGGTACTCGAAAAACCCCTACTCTTATGTTATCTTTGATTTGTGTGGCTACTTGCATCGAGGCCCATTTAGGGGGTTACATTGGACACATATATACCGTGGGTGATTCTAGGGCAGTTAAGCTATAAGTACCTAGGTGAATGATTTTAATGTCACGCTAAAGCTGGTTCCCCTTCCCAGCATGGTTATGTATATATATATATATATATGTATGTATATAAGTATGTTTGTGAATACATATGGTTGGTTTACTTGGTTTAAAAGGTTGGCATTATTGTATCCTTATCTAGAGTACATGCTAGCATTTACCCATTAACCCGTCTTTGAGCGGATGTATCCCCATGCAATATTAGAACTAGTGATTCAACTCCCCCTGCTTAGTGATCAGATTTGGGATCACCTTGATTGGATTGAAGTGGTGAGCTTTCATATTATGGAAGGCTCTATTTCATATCATGGATTTTTTTTCATACTTTGGTCATTTTATGGATATTTGTTTTTTCCATGGAAGGGGGTATATCCCAATTGGATATTATTTTACTTTCAGGTTGAGGATTTATGGAACTGCAATGGGTTGGTTTGAGTAGTGTTGATAGTGGTGTCAGCCTTAGTATTGGCATTTGTATTGGGGATGATATCGGTTGACTTTATTTGATTTATGATTGTTCCATTTTATTTTAGATTATATATATATATGTTTACACATATTGGTTATGGATTGGTTTATAGTATGGTTATTTTTGGATCATGGATGGTTGGACTTATTTTGATTGGTCACAATCATGGACCTATCCTAGAGTCTGGAATTGTAATAACACTATCTTGTTATATATTCTTAAATCATCTGACTAAAGGCAGGTATATTTAAAGGTTGGGTTGAGTAACAGTGGTGGTTCGTTGTACCGTTGGACTTGAGATGCCCATTACGATAAGACCCTAGTTTGGGTCATGTCAAGACTACTATGGGCATGGGTGGTGTCGGTATTGGTGTTAGTTTTGGCATTGGTATTGGTATTAGGGCTGACAATAGTGGGATATTTTATTGTATTATTGGTTGGTTATGGTTATGGACTTTATAATTGTCTTTGACTATTAATTATTTAACCTTGTTATATGTTCGGAATTCATTCGACATAGGGAACTGGGTGGCTATTGTTGGGTATTAGGGGTGGTCACCAGTCCCTGTCGGATTTGAGGTACCCGATACGACTATGCCCCAGTTTTGGTCGTGTCAGATTGGTATCAAAGCCCTAGGTTCATGGTCACTTGGGAGTCCATATAGTCGTGTTGAGTAGAGACTCTTTTAAGGGTGTGTAGCATGCCACACTCATAAGGGAGAGGCTACAAGGCATTTAGGAATGTCTAATTTCTTGTATTCTATTTTCAAGATGTAGAGTCTAAGTTATGAAATCTTTTCTATTTCTTTTTTTTTTACTTTTCAGATTATGCCTCGACGATTTGAAGTTCATAAAAACTCTTCTATCCCAATCAGGGATAATTTTTATGGGACATGCTCTACTCACGGGATCCATACCCGGTCTAGGGGTCTTGTTCCTAATTGTCATCTTGGAGTTTTGCCAATTTTCTCTAGTCCATCTCTAACTCCTCAGTATGAAGTGATGAACAATGTATTTTATTAGTCCATTCTCATATTGTCACAGTTGGTTGCTACTCAGTCTGCGTATGGTATCCCTGTTACTATATCTTTTGAGTCCACAAGAGTTGTCTAATTCATGAGGTTAAATCCTCTGACCTATACGGGTGTTACGGTTGAGAAGATCCTAAAGGATTTCTAGATGAGATAGAAAAGATATTTCATGTTATGCATGCCATGAATATAGAGGATGTGGAGTTTGTCACCTATTAGTTGATGGATTTTAGCCTATCAATGGTACGAAGAATGGGATCAGCCAAGGGGTGATGATATTAAGTTATCTCTATAGGAAAAAAAATTCTAATATTTTTCTCGACAATTTCTTTCCTCAAGAGTCGAGGAAAGCTAAGGCTGAAGTGTTTGATAATCTGAAGCGAGGATAGATGTAAGTCAAGGCATATTCCTTGAAGTTTCATCAGTTGTCTCAGTATTCTCTAGAGATAGTTTCTAGCCTAAGGGCTAGAATGAGGAAATTTACTTCTCGGTTGTCCATAGATTTCATATTGAAGAGTAAGGCTACCTTGTTAATCAAGGACATAGATATCTCCAGGTTGGCTGTATACATGCAATATTTAGAGAAAAAGAAGAAAAAGCAGGCTCAAATAAGGGAGAGTACAGGTAGGATGTTTTGGCTCTTTGAGCAAGGTGGTGGCTAAGAATATATTAGAAGGAATGGTGGAACTGTTCGAAGAAGAAATGGGGCGATTCTGGGTCTTACTCAACAGCTAGTTCTCCCTATCCAAAGCGATCGGGTGATAGGAATTTCTATGGCAGCGGTAACTTCAGGGCACGGGGTGCCCAATCTCAGGCTAGTGGGGCCCAGTCAACTCCATTATATCCTCAAGGTAGGTTTTATGGTAGATTACATAGAGGTTTCTGTGATGAAAAGAGGGATAGGTCCTTCAACTATGGTCAGTCAGGGCATATATTTAGACACTGTCCTGTTGGAAGGTTGCTTCGGGGGAGAATAAGGTTCGAATTTCTTCATCATCAGCTCCGATACTGAAGGGTGCTCTATCTAGTTGTAATACTGGTTGAAACTTCATTATTCTCTCACAATCCGACAGGAGTCCGAGGAATTGCCTAACATCATGACAGGTATGTTGAAATACTTTTCCTGCATATGTACTATTTCTTGATCCGGGGCCCATTCTTTCTTATATGATCCTATTTATGGCTGTGTATTTTAGTTTTAGTTAGGAGGGTGTTTCAGACCCTTTTTCTATTTCTGCCCCAGTAGGTGGTTATGTGATTGCTAGAAGAGTCTATAGGCTTATCTGGTATCTGTTGGTTGTGAAGAAACTTTGGTGGATCTATTTGAATTAGCTATGGTGGATTTTTATTTATTATTAGGGATAGATTGGTTGCACTCGTGCCATGTTTCTCTAGACTAATGGACTTATAACGTTGTCTTTAAATTACTGAATAAGTCAGTTACTAAGTGGGAGGATGGTTCTCTAGCTTCTAAGGGGAAGTACACATCATATCTTAGAGCTCGGAGATTAATCTTCAAGGGGTGTCTCTATCATCTAGTCCGGGTTAAAGATTCTAACTTGGATGGTCCTACTTTGCATTATGTTCGAGGTGATGAATGAATTTCTTAAGGTCTTCCCTGATATCCTTCCTAGTGTTTCTCTTAATAGAGAGATTGAATTTGGGATTGATCTTCTTCTGGACACTCATCTATTCCCCTATATAGAATGGCTCTGGCTGAGTTTAATGAGATTAAGGAGTAACTCAAGGATCATAAGCTTTCCATTTATCCTTGTGTGTCCTCATGGGGTGCACCGGTATTATTCGTACATAAGAAGGATGGTTACCTTTTGATGTGTATTGATTACCAGTAGCTGAACAAGGTATCAGTAAGGATTAAGTATCCTCTTCCCAGTTTAGCTAACTTTTTTGATCAGATGTAGAGTTCTATGTTTTTCTCCAAAATTGATCGTCTATCCGAGTATCATCAGTTAAGGATTACGGAGGAGGATGTCCCTAAGACTTGATTTCATAGCCGGTATGGGTATTTTAGGTTTCTAATTATGTCTTTCAGGTTGTCCAATTTTGCTAAAGGCATTCACAGAGTTTGCCTGCACCAATTTCTACAACTCTAGCATTCGGATGGCCCCATTTAAAGTGTTGTATGGTAGGAGATGTAGGTATCGTATTAGGTGGTTTGATCTTGGTAAGAAGGTGAAGCTGATTTGGGATAGACTTAAGGATTCCCAATGTCGCCAAAAGTCTTATATAGACATGAGACAAAAGGAATTAGAGTTTGAAGTTGGGGATAGGGCATTTTTAAAGGTGTCTCCTATAAAGGGAGTAATGCAGTTCAAAAAGAAGGAAAAGCTCACTCCCCGATATGTAGGTCCTTATGGGGTCCTGAGGAGTGTTGATAATGTTGCATATGAGTTTCATTTTTCTTCCAGTTTGAGCTTCATTCACTTGGTGTTCCATGTTTCTATGTTGAGGAAACGTAATGGTGATCTATCATAAATTGTGCCTATCAAGGTTATTGGCATTTCGAATTCCCTATCTTATGAGGGGATTTCGGTTGATATGGATTGTGATGTTTATTGGTTGAGGACAAAAGATGTGGCCTCGATAGAGTTTTAGTTTTTATGGAGGAACCACAAGGGTGAAAAGGCTACATAGGAAGCTGAAGAGAACATGAAGTCCAAGTATCCATTCCTGTTTTCTACTCTAGAAACTTGAGTGGAAGGTATGTGTTCTTCATAACGTTTTAGTTTTCAACCTTTGTTTAAAATAAACATTGACTTCCTCGGTGTCTTTTTTTGTAACTTGGTTAAATGTATGGGTTAGTATAAATCAGGATAATCATCCCTCGTTCCATCATTCCAGGATGAATGATCCAAGTGGCGGAGAATTGAAACACCCTGAGTTTTATTCCTAAGAAATTTCCTGAGTTTGAGCCTTTTGACCATCATATGACAAGGAAGGTCTTGGTCGTATGGTAATGAGTGTGGTTATGGTTTTTTTCTATCCAAGGAGCGACAAGACTCCGTAGGAGTCATATATATATAATACGAGAATTATAGTTCCAGACCGTATATTGTCCAGTGTCTAACCTAGATGTTTTTTGATTAGGGTATGGTTTAAGGTTACTTGTCTTATAGTAGGGCACAATTTAGGCTAATGAGTCAGAAGTTTGAAAGAATGTGATGTCCAACTTTATACTCAACATACGAGTGGAGGTTACCACTCATACGATGTGGGTATGAGTGTGGGGTCCAAACCGTACCCACCTGTGGGAATTTTAATAGTTTAAGTTGGGGGTATTCTGGACATTTCTCCTCTAAACTTATTTTGTCCCCACAACATAAAGCACTCTTTGGACTTCATTAACCTACTATTCCCAAGTCAAACACTTTTAAATCACTCTTAAATCTCACTCATGGTTTTGGTTCAAGAAAGGGATAGAGTTTCTTCAAGGTGATTCAATTAGGTGCTTTCAAGAGTAGATATCTCCATCATCTTTGGTATCTAAATCATATTGCTCCTCCCTCATTGTTAGTTCAAACTAAAAATTTGTTTTACTTAATGATTTTTGTGATATTATTATGGGTTTATGTTAGTTTTGAAATATATGTTAGGAGTTATGGGTACTAATGGTTGGATGATATTTTCCTATGTTCTATTTAAGGTTTTTTATGTTATAATGTTGGTTTGAACATGTGGTTGCATAGGAATAGTTAATTGGTTCTTGGGTTTTTGTATTGGAAACTATATGCCCTCAACATGTTTTTTAAAATGCCTATGAGAATGTTTTTGTCACATAGCTCGATTTTTATTGAAAACCTTGTATCGCATAAGATGGTAATAGAATCCTAAATGGATTAATTGAATTAAATGATTTGTAAAGGCTTTAGTGTCCATGGTTTTGATTGATCGGAAATCCTATGGGGTACATGAAAATCCCCTGTGTTGGCTAATGACACTGCGTGCAAGCTATAGTAGGTATGACGATACCATTTCATAATGCCTTGATAATTAAATCTGGAATAGGTGGTTTGGTTATGTGCTAAAGCTTTTAATAAGGAAATTATGGAAATTAGTGATAGCTAACCGTGAAGGTGTGAGTCCAATGGACGGACACTGGAAACTCATGTTTGCCATCATGAGGGTTCGTTATGGTAACCTTATACTTGTGCGGTACATGGGAATCCCTTATGTTTATAATTGTATATATGTATCATGTTGGGCGAATGGTACACAAAAATCTCATACCTCTATGAAATCTCCAGTTCGTGTGACTACACGCACTAAGGACCATTTAGGGGGTAACACTGGACCCATATAGCCCGTGGGTGATTTTAGGACCGTTAGGGTACACAAGCCAGGTGAAAGTTTTAAATGCATGCTAAACTCGGTTCCCTTTCCCGACATGGTATATATGTATATATGTATGTGATTGCATATGGTTATTTACTTTGGTTTTGAATAATGGAATTACTTTATCCAAAGTCTTAAATACATGCTAGCATTCACCCGCTAACCTATCTTCGGGCATTGTATCCCCACACGATCCAGGAATTGGCCATACTACTCCTCCTGCTTAGTGATCTTGGATTTGGGAACAACTTGTGTTAGACTGAAGTGGTGAGCTTCCATACTCCAGAAGACTTCATTTCATGTTATGGATATCATTTCAAACTTTTGGTTATTTATTTAACTTTGGTTTTTCCTATGGTTGGGGCCATGTCCCGATCGAATGTTCTTTGTTTTCAATTAGAGGCTTTGTATGACAACTATGGGCATGGGGATTGTCGATATTGTGTCAACCTTGGCATTGGTATTGGTAATGAGACTGACACCGGTTGGATATTTGATTATATTGTTTGTTGGTTATGGTTATGGATTCTATTACTGTCTTCGAATATTATTTGTTTAACCTTGTTAATGTTCTAAATTCATTCGACATAGGGGACAGGGTGGTTATGGTTGATTATTAGGGTTGGTTTTCGGTCTTAATTGGACTTGAGGCACCCAACATGACTAGGCCCTGGGTTAGGTCAAATCAGTTTTGCGGATTAGTAGCGGGCCTTGCTAGCCCTCATAAGGGCCAAATATCCTAAATAAATCCTTATTGATCTACGAAGCCTTCTTTTTCCATTATATATAATTATATATATATATATATTTACATATATATATATATATACACACATATATATATATTCTTGAACCCTAGGATGATTTAGACATCTTTTTGGTTCTTGAATAGACCTGGTAACCTGTATTTATTCTAAAGATCAGTTTGAGTCAGGTATTTTTTATTCATTTATGATACTAAAGATTGGTTTGAGTCTGACACATATATTTTCACTTATGATATTAATGATCAGATTCAAGTCTAGTGTTTATGGTATAAAAGGATTCACATATAAAATTTTAGTGGTTGGTGACTTTATAATTATTATTGTTGCTATTCCTCTCATTATTGTATTCATCGGGCATATGGGGGCTCAGTTGGGTTATTTCCTCTTATTTTTTCATTCTCGGCTTATAAGAGTGCAATTAGGCTATAGTAGCTTTGATTCTTTTTTATATTATCTACCTTGTTATTTATTATCTGTCAGCCAAAGCATTATTTTAGGTTCACCCTTTTATCCCTAAATTTTATTTGTAGTCTTGCATCTTATTTTGATTTTATTATGAGTTAGATCAGTCACCCAGATGATGCCTACTAAGTAGCTATTATTTTGGAACTCAAACTAAACTTCTGCATTTTTTTCTAATGTAGATTCGAATACTAGTTGTCATCATTGAAATTCTATCCCACGCATTCCAGAGTTCAGATCCAATCCAGCACATTCTAGAGTTTAGAGAAAGGGTGAGCTTTTTACTATTATGGATAGTCTTTTCTTTTAAGACTATTTGTATATTAATACTATTGATACTCTTATTCTTTTCATTAGTGGCTCTTGTAAGAACTTACTAGGTCGTGGGATACTCATTTGTTATTATATATCTCTTATCTATACGTATTTGTAATGTCCCAAGTTTAGTACCCCGAACACTACACGGTACTCATAATCCTGACCGACCACAAGCTAACCCATGACTGATAGCTGTAACTGAGCATGGAATAATTTTACTAATATAAATGCGAAAGCATAGATTGAAAGGCCATAAGGTACAATACTGGAAATATGGTATGACAATACCAAAATTGAACATAAATACTAAAAATACTGAAGTCTGAATATCTAGTCTGAAAGCCTCTAAACTGTCTGAATAAGGAGTTGATGGGATAATCCACCAACTAACTCCATCTACTAAATACTGAATGTGATGAATAAATGAAATAATATAACATCCTAGAATAATGTGGACTCATTGCTAGTCTGCCTGCTTAAGGTCTGACCTGCTAAGGATGCTCTGGAGCTCGTATATGTAAACATATAGTATAAAACACCATAGCACAAAAGAAAAGTATGTGTCAGTACGTGTGAATGTACTGGTACACAAAGTGAGGTAGGCTGAATGGAAGGGTTCATATACATGAACAAAAAACTAACTGAGTAACATGAACATGACTGCGTGACAATGCATGTATGAATACATAACTATAATTGAAATCATACGGATTTTGAATACTGAGTTTTTTGATAACATGAATTACTAATATTGATATAACTGAAAACTTAGTTGACTGTACCTAATAGTTCTGATTCTAATGGAACTGGATGAGTTCCATATTGAGCTGGGTAACTGTATCTGACATTCCTAAAATCTATAGAACTATCAAAGTTCTATTCTAAAGACTTAGACTGAGACTATGGGAGGTAGACATATAACTAACATTCCCCGAATAAGACCATATGGCTGAGTTAGGGTCAAATCTATAACCCCAATAGGAAGGGTATCAACACCGCGCCACTGGTAAAGACAAGCTGTGAGTGACCATAATCTGTCCCCTAAGAAAAATGGTGAGACCCTCATCTGACAGTTTCAACCCACCTTATCAACCGTCAATTATCAGTGTTGATGTCTTAACCTAAGCTAGCTATATAGTTCTAGAATGTAAGGATTACTTCTAAAGGTCACACCCTCTGCTATCAGTATGTTCCCTTAACCTTGGATTCACTTGGTGTTGAATCCTACTCCCAACTGAATAGATACTGAACTGATTAAACTGATATGAATTGGATAGATTTCAATGAGTTCCACTGACTGATTGAATACTACTGAGATTCTATTAGTAATGAGAATACTGAGTACGTAGTAGGACTAGACTAATACTGAATTTACTGAGTTTTCCCGAGTCATGTGATTGACTGAATTCTACAGATCATGGCTTGACTGAGAGTATCTTAAATACTGACACTGGCTCTAGGTGCACAGCTAAATTGACGGGTATTAAATACCCCCAGGACTCGATAACATGAAACTTACAAGATATGAAACTTCTTTGAACACATGACCATACTCCACAATTCATAATACAATCATTGAGGGATGTCATGCAGCATTCAAAAGTCATAAGCTTACACATGTATAAGAATGCATACTAACATAAAATAATTTCAAAAATCCTTACTTATGAGCATTCCACTAAATCATTACAAGACATATCTAAGGTATGGGAGTCATTTAAAACATATAATTATAGCCTAAATTCATTTAGAGTAATAATGGATCATAAAACACAATTCTATATTACATGAAATTCAACCTACATGTTGACATAAATTTATGACAATCATTAAAGATCTCAACTTTTAGTCAAACAACAACATTAACATAGGTACATCATAACCCACAACATGAAAATCATGATTCAACTTTTTTAAAGGAGGATTCATGAACTCCAAGGCTGTAAGGGACCCTTGGATGAACAATTTAGATACCTTGGATGGAAATTTCTTAAAGCTTAATGGAGGTAAACTTAAGTTCTTGATTTGAAGTTAATCACTTAGGGTTTTCTTGTTCTTCAAAAATTGTGAAATAATGAATGTATTTAGCCAAAAAGGGGCTAAATTTCATATTATGAGGGCTGAAGGTCAAGGGAAAAATACCTAATTACCCTTAAGGATCTAATCATTTAATGACTCAAAACTGCGCATTGACGCGACTGTTGATGCAGCACATCGAAGGCATTGACGCAATACTCAAAGTTTCGCTCCATGATTGCACTGTGTCTCTGGAGTTTGACTCTGGCAACCTGCAACAATATTAACCAACGCAATATGTAATGTGGTGCATAAAAATCGTTTTGGTTCACTATTTTAGGATTCCAAACTTGGTCCAAACGCTGTCTAAAAAATCTAAAACTTGTCCAGGAATACCTATTGACCTTCCTGATGATGAATTAACAAAACTATAGATCACTCATCTGTTGCAATAGATCACTCATTGGTTGCAATAGATGAGTGATCTATTAGAGCTATTACTTTACTATTTTTTACTTGTTAGATTTACTGTTATCCCTTTTTAATAATGCATAAATCAATTATAATACTTTTTAGTTCCTCTTATTCTAAGATAATATGGCTCTCAAAAGAAAATCAGGTGAATAAAGTCCATGTAAAGGAATAAGTGAAGTAAGTAGGCTACATTTACCACTATATGATCTTGTTGTACAAGCCATATCTCAATCAGAAGTAGAAGAAAAAATAATGAACATGAGAAAGAGGAAAGCTTCAAAAGAGATGTTGAATTTAGTTCAAAAAGTCAACATGATCCGAATACTAGCCCTCTAGTGAAGAGCTTGTCAAAACCTTCTTAATTGATCATTTTCTTGTGAAAAATCAATTGATGGTGCCATAGGTATTACTGGTGATTGTGTGGCAAATTCATACTTGTGAAAATCTTTTGATACCTTTAGAAAAAAACTTTGAGAATAAAAATTGGATGATTATTTCAGCGATAGCTGATTTCGTTAATATCTTGATTTACTGGAGGACAATAATACTCATTCCGAATGAGCAGGGTGTATGGTGTTCTGAAACATAGGATTATGTATCAAAATAAAGATAAGATGGATGAGGTGTGGGTAAATTACTATGGCATACTAGTTTGTTTGGGTTGGAAAGTAGTTTGCCATTATTACTACACTAAAATATTATCCTCCTTCTTAATATATATCTATTGTAACACAAAAAAAAACCCCACTCTCCAAAAGAAAAGTCAAGTATGGTGATGACTTGTTGTCCTTTGTTGTCCAAACTTCAAAAACATATATTTGATAGAAAAGTTGAAATTATCCCAAAGAAGCACCACCAATCATTGTACTTTGTTTGGGTTGTACATAATATTATTTAGGCGAGAGACGTTAACAACAACATACCACTTGATTTGATAAAGCTCTTCGAGGATATTGAGACATTTAACAACTATTCTTGGACTCATGAAGGCTTCAAAATGACTGTGAAATATTTGGCTTGGTTACAAAATTCAAGGACCTATAAAATGTTTCAATCAAATTTTTATTTGATAACTTATGGCTGGGGAATTATTTCAGCTTATTGTTAAACTTCCAATGGGTAATGATTGCTCAGAAAAATTAAAATATACGTATGTAAATATTATACAATTCGTAAAACTTAGGCTTGTTGGATCAATTAAGCTCTATGAATCTTAGAGTTTGAAAATCATGACTTGTTTCCCATTATTTTTAGGTGAAATAGACTTCATTACTCATGTTTAGCATGAGAATTTCTTAGTTCACTCGATTAACGCCAAAGATAATCAACTTATACGGCTTTTCATGGTAAATTTTTTTTATCTTTCATTTATTTTTTATTAAATAATGTTTTTTATTTATTGGCATAAGTTTATTGGCTTGATCCTTTGAAGCCATTCCTCATCTCAGACAACAAGTGAACTACCAAGAAGAAGTTTCGTGTTCAAGAATCCTGAGATGGTGGTCGACCAAAAATGATAAAAAAGTATAATTTCTTAATCTTTTCAATCCCCCCGAGGAAGAAATAATTTTTAATGAATGATTTCATCACCATTCTAATATATGTACTAATTTATTTTAGATTGTGCATCTGTGGCTTATTCCGACTAATCGAGAGTTTAAGATGTCATTTTTTGTTACTTTTTATTCTGTGCAAACTTTCTTAAATCCTAATGTTATAGATAGAATAAAAAATAAATTGGTTGGAGGAACAACCATCAAAAGAAAAACACTTTGGGAGGGTGGGCTTATTCTTGGTTATAAGGTTATTGATGGTGCTACTGGTGGAGATAGAGTTTTTGTTGGTGATCGAGATAGTAATGGAGTTATTGTTATTGGTGGTAGTTGTGATGGCATTGTTGATGGGATTGGTAGTGTTGAGAAGAAGTTGATTGATGCTCCTCTTGCAGTTTTTAAAACAAGAATTGATTATGATCACGATCATGATCATACAGGTTTTACTATTTTTGGTGGTCGATATACCCCTTTGAATTGGCATACTACAAATTTGTTACAAAAAAGGGTATTCAATTATTTAGAGACCCTGTCCCTCCTAGATTATGTTGTGCATGCAAATGTCAAGAGTGCAAGGAAAAATATGATAGAGTGACTAATGTTATTAATGCATTAACTGCTGCTATAAAGGAAAAGAAATCTTAGAAGGGTGTCATTCCATCAAACAAAATTTCAGATTCATTCACTCTATTGGAGGTTAAGAGGAGAAAGAAAGCAATTTCTAAGGTAATATCAAATATCTATAAAAAAGAAAAACTACAACTTCTCTTTCTTTCACTGTTGTACAATGTACAAGGGTCACAGGAGAGAAGCATGAGCTAAAAAAGATGAATATTTATCATCTATTCTAACACACTATATATCTGTTGGAATAGATTACATATCAGTTGCAACAGATGGGAAATTTGTTGTAACTATTTGCTACATAACTTGCACAAGTTTGTAATATGTTAAGAACTCCAGAGATAAGTGCAACAAATATCCCATTTGTTGCAAAAGATAACCTATCTCTTACAATAGATAGGATATCTGTTGCAGTAGATTATCCTTCTGCTGCATCACATTATGTATTTGTTGCAACAGATGGGTTAAATTTGTGCAACAGATTACACATCTACTGTATAACTTTATGTATATTTTTCTATTTTATTTTGAGTATCTCTATGATAAGCATAAAAATTCTGGCTTTTCTGGAGGATACACAGTACATGCTACTGCTAAACAACATATTATCACAGTTGATAATCCATCCACTGCTTCCAAAGTGGCAGAAAAACTGAAGTCTGTGAGTCGGGATGAAAGTTTAGATGAACATTAGAATTATTTGTTTAAAGTGTTCAACATCTCAAATGAGGCTCCAACATAGCTGATGAACCTTTATTCAGAATAGATTGTTGATACGTTGTTAAAGTATCATCCTAACAAGTAACAACATAAATCATTTTTATTGAATCTGATTCATAATCTTTTTATACAAACATGATTTTAACACATAAATAATTCAAAAAAACAAAAAGATAACCCGTAAAAATCGAAATAACTGGATTTTGGATTTGATATGGTCAACTTTATAGTTGCACATCTCAGAATAAAGAATTAATTCTATTTGATATCACAGCCCAACACTTGCTAGAATGATGAGGCTTAAATTTTCATTTATCTTACTATTAATTCTATATTTGATGTCTAATTTTTGTTTAATTTTATTTATTGAGTAATTTTTTTTTACTTAATTGTAGTGTTTTATAATATGTTCAACACATCGATGTTATTATTTTCTATCTCCGAAAGAAGTCCAAGTTACAAACTCAACAACAATACAGATACATGATAGACAACTTGTCACAACCTGACCCCCGGGCATGGCTGTGATAGGCATCTAAAGCTCACCGAGGGTTGGAGACCACCCCCACAACCTATAATGCCAAACATAATCCTAATAATAACAAAGCAGAAGACAACCACAGGATAAAGATAAAATAGATAATATAACTCAAGAATTATCTATAAGAGTCAACCATACCATCAAACCCACAAATGTCCATAAAAACCTCTAAATCAATCTGAATATCAAAATAGGTCAAGAAAGTGACTCTAGTCCACCTTCATTGGTTTGGTCATGAGTCCCGCCCTTTTACCCATGCCCAGACCTCATCACTCGTGGGGTCCTAATCATTATCAACGTAGAAACATGGCTAATCCTCACTTTTTGGACTATGATAGGCACAATACAACTTGTGAGGATTATTCATAACATGTCACCTGAGCCGTACCATAAGCAGTGAGCTTAATTCGCAAGGAAAAATTAGGCTTCTGGAACTTGGGGTATTACATTACCCCCCTCGAGATCATTCATCCTTGAATGAGGAGTTAAGGAACATATTAGAACAAATACGAGCTATAATACAACCACCAAAACATTCACAAATGCTAAAAAGACAAAATAAAAAGGGAACCTATACCTCGAACTATTTTATCCAAAACAGGGAAAAATAACAGATATTTGGAATTCATGTCCTCTACAGCTTCCCATTATGTGAGAATACACTGGGTATGTTGTTGTTTTGGTTGATATCCTTTTCAGCTTTCTTTTGGTTCCTCCAAAGGACCTTTATCAAAACTATATACTTAGTTCTCAATCTACGGACTTGCCTATCCAATATCTCTACTTGGACTTCCTCATAAAACAAGGAATATAAAATACCAACATTCTTCAGAGGAACAACTAAACAAGGGCTACCCATACACTTCTTTAACATCAATACATGGAAAACCAAATTAAAAGAACCCAAGCTCATAGACAACTCTAATTCATATGAAAAATTCCCAACTCTCCTCAAAATCTGATATGGACCAACATAATAGGAACTAAGCTTCCCCTTCATCCCAAACCTTATCACTCCCTTCATAGGAGAGACTTTCAAAAAAACTCAATCATTAATAGCAAACTCCAATTCTCTTCGCCTCACATCCGCATAACACTTCTGGCGACTTTGGGAAATATTAAGTATTTATCTAATTACCTTTACCTTCTCTATGGCTTTATTAACCAGTTAAAAATAAAACAACCTAGTCTCAACAACCTTAAACAACCTAATAGGATACCTATAACTCCTACCCTAAAGAGCCTTAAAATGAGCCATCAGAATACTCAAGTGATAATTATTATTATAAACAAACTAGATAACAGGTAAGTGATCTACCCAACTCCCCTTAAAGTCACTCATGTAAGCCCTTAGCATATCTTTAAAAATATTGATTGTCTATTCCACTTGCCTATCCATTTTTGTATAGAAAGAAGTGCTAAGGCTCACCTTGGAACCCAAATCGTTCAAAAAAAAAACTCCAAGAGTGAAAAGAAAATTATGTACCTCGATCTGAAATAATGAAAATAGGGCCATCATGCAATCTATCTATCTCCTTAATAAATAACTTGGCATAATCCTCTCTAGAGTGAGCAGTCCTCATAGGAAAGAAGTGATGACTTAGTAATCCTATCCCCATGTACCCAAATTGAGTCATACTATTTGTGAGACTACAAAATACCCATATTAAAATCCATACTGATCATTTCCCACTTCCACATAAGCAACCCTATATCCTAACACATGCCACCCGACATCAAGTGTTCTGGCTTCACTTGCTAAAAAACCATATACTTAGCCATGAAGATAGCCACATCCCTCTTCATATAAATCGACTAATAGATTTCCTTCAAATCATGATACATCTTTTTTCGACATGGATTAACAGTATACCTCAAATCATGACGCTCAGCCAAAATCCTCTGTTGCAGCCCATCAACATTTGGAACACACAACCTTTCTTGATACCTCAGAATACCATATCTACTTATCTCAATGGCCATGACCTTTTGTTTCCGCATATCATCCTTGATAAACATTAGAATAAGATTCAAAGCTTTTTTCTCTTTCACCTCAGCGCTGAGAGATGATTTAACTACTTCTTAAATAATCACTCACCCATCCTTTAAGTCTAAAAGATAAATTTCCATGTTAGACAATTGGTGAATATCCATCTCCAATCCTTATTTCTCCTCATCCTCATGAGATAAAATTCCAATGGACAACCTGCTAAGAGCATTATCAACCATATTAGCTTTACTTAGATAGTAGTAAAGACTCGTGTCAAAATCCTTAAGAAACTCAAGCCATTGTCACTGCTGGAGATTTAACTCCTATCGAGTAAACCATATTGCATATTTTTATGATCTCAATAAATGTTTACATGCACCCCATACAAATAGTATCGACAGATTTTCAAAGCAAATAACTCACCGGCCAACTCCAAATCATAAGTCGAATAATTCCTTTCATGAACCTTAAGCTTCCAATAGGCATAGTCCACAACCTTACCATGTTGCATCAAAACACAAACCGGTCCCATACGATGCCTCATAATAAATAATAAACCCATCAGTACCCTCGGAGAAGGTTAATACTGGTGCAGCAGTCAACTTATTCTTCAACTTCATAAAACTACCCTAACAAGCATCAGATCATAAGAACTTTACTTTTTTCTAAATCAACATTGTAAACAGAGCAACAATAAATAAAAACTCACCACAAACCTCCTATATTACCCATCCAATCCCAAGAAGCTCCTAATGTCAGTTGGAGTCATGAGTCTAGGCTACCTCAGCTTTCTATGGATCCACCTTGATCCCTTTACTAGAAACAACATGCCCAAGAAAAGTTACTATATTCAGCAAGAACTCATACTTAGAAAATTTAGCATAAAACTTCTTGTCCTTAAGGGTGTGTAACACAATTCAGAAGTGTTTAGCATGATCTTCCTCAGTCTACGAATAAACCATGATATCATAAATGAATACAATAATAAACAAGTCTAAAACCATCCTAAACACTTAACTCGTAAGATCAATAAAAATAACTAGAGCATTAGTCAAACAAAATGACATAACAGAGAACTTATAGTGACCATACCAAGTTTAGAAAGCTGTCGTAGGAATATCATCCTCCCTAATCCTCAACTGATGATAGCCCAAATACAGATCAATCTTAGAGAATCATCTAGCACCATAAAGATTGTCAAAGAGATCATTAATCCTTTGAATAGGTTACTTTTTCCTTACCATAACTTTATTCAACTACTAATAATCTATATACTGCCAAAGAGTCCCATCTTTTTTTGCATGATAAGCACAGAGGCACCCCACAGTGAAATGCAAGGATCATTATCAAGAAGATCTTTTAACTGCTCTTTCAGCTCCTTCAACTCAGCTGAAGCCATTCTATAAGAAGGAATAAAGATAGGATGGGTATTGGGTAGAAGATCTATCCTAAAGTTTATTTTCCCATCGGGAGGAATATCATAAGGATCCTCAAGAAACATTTTAGGAAATTCATTTTCCACAGGGATAAATTGCAAATATGAAACTTTGGAACAAAAATCTTCAATCCAAACAAGATAATAAAGACACCCCTTGATTAACAACTTTTAGGCACTAAGATAAGAAATACACCTCCCTTTAGGCGTTAAGGACCTTGTCTCCAATTCAATTACCTGTTTATTAGGGAATTAGAAAATAACTTTTTGAGTCCTACAATCCAAAGAAGCATAGCACAAATGAAGCTAATCCATTCTTAGGATCACATAAAAATCTACCATATTAAATTCTAAATGTCTTTATATGAAAGATAGACACCACACAACCCCTATAGATTTTTCTAGTGACTAGAGAAACACCTATCAGATTTGAAATAAAGAAGGGGTAAAAAATTCTTTTATGACAAAAAACAAAGTGTAAAGACACATAAAGAGTCACATAATAAAAAGTTGTCCCCATATCAAGAAAACAATACACATCATGAGAGAAGAGCATTAACAAACTAGTGGAAATATCAGGGTATGCCTCAGATTCTTGATAAGTGGCAAAAGCCTAAAGATAATTTCAGTCAGTGTTGATACAAGAATTAGCAGACTTTAGTGCAGGAGCTGATAAGGTAACAATTGAGACCTTATTATCCTAGTGGCTACTCTAGCTACAGAACATTCCCTTTATATGTGTCCAGCTGACCATAATTAAAACATCAATTTTATCCCACATTACAATAACCACAGTAAATCTTTCAACAAAATCTACAAGAAGGATATGATGAGGGTGACTGAGCTCCACTTGCCTAAGACTAGGAACCCTAAGCCTTAGGACCACTACTAATCTAAAATCGATGATCACTAGAAGGCTTTGAATAAGGGACACTAGCCAAAGAATATGAACCAGAATTTCTATAATTGTTTTTATTGCTCAACTGTATACCATCTATTCCACCATTCTATTGACCCCCACGCTATTCTGAATATCTAATATTCTTATTATACCTGTCTTCAATCTCTACCTATTTTTCTTCTTATTCACAACTTGTTGTATGTAACCAAAAGACTAGAGATATCCATATCATTTTTCAGTATTGTAGCCTCACACTCTTTTACCACGTCACAATACAAACCTAAAGAAAACTTCCTTATTATAGCCCTCATACTAGACACCACCTCCAGAGCATAATAAAACAACTGATAGGACATTATGGTATACTTCTACACAATCATCCTTCTTTGACTCAAGTTCACAAAATCTTCAACCTTAGATTTCCTCAACTCCTGAGAAAACAAATGATCAAGTAAAGCACCAAAAACTCCTTGTACATTTCCTTCTTAGCATCATCTCCCCTCGATTATTCCCACTCCTTATACCACTGATATGCCACATCCTTTACCTGAAATATAGTAAACTCCATACCCTTAAAATCAGTATCATGCATCACCCTAAAGATATTATGTATCTCATTAATGAACCCTTGAGAATCCTCCTTAACTATAGAACTAGTGAAGGGTGGGGTATTAAATCTCATAAACTTCCCAACTTACGTAACCTCAGAGAAACTCAGAGTACAATAATAGGACCAGACTATCAATTTTGAAATGTCACTAATTGAGTAAGCAGATGAATACATCTACAGAAATCTATATCAATGATGTCTTCTTAATGTGACTGAGCATGAGTTTTACCAATGGAAGAAGGACTAGTAGGGGCCGGTGGAATAATAGGTGGTCCAGCGCAACCGGGAGCAGTTACCCCCCAAAAAAATAAAATTCATAAACCGGGCGAGTCCCCTCCATATTGCTCTCAGGTGGGGTAAAGGTTCTGGCAAAGTTTCTATTAATATCAAATCTTCAAGGAGACATGATCTAAAATGTCAGCAAACTAAGAGTTAGGGAAATTAAAGACAACAAACTCTATAGCCCAAAATAAAACACAAAAAAGAGAAATATTCATAAATTCCTTATAGTCTCCCTCTTATAAGTATAGCATGCTACATACCCATAAAAATGACTCTACTCGATACAGCTTTGTGGAAACCCAATGACCCTTAACCTATGCTCTGGTACTATTCTTGTCATAACCCGACCCTTGAGATTGACCGTGATAGGTATCTTAAGCCAACCATTGGCCAGATACCACCCACATAGCATGTTCAAACTAAACATAACCCAAATAATAACAAAGTGGAAGACAACCAGAGGATAGAGATAACATAGTTAATGTAACTCAAGAATGAGCTCTAAGAGTCAATAACAATATATGACCCATAAAAGTCCACAAAGACCTCTAAACCATACAAATATCAAACTAGATTGAGCTATGACCCCCACTGTGAGTATGATAATATTAATATGAACTCTCCAATTCTAAAATATGAAAGAAACTTATTAAATAACTAAGCTTTCCTAAGTATGGAAAATCACCATTTCACCACGAACCAACTAATGAATTGAATCACCTAATGCTGCACAGGAGTAAAGAAAGTATCTTTGGACCTTACATTATGAAACCCTATAGTATCCTAGGATAGTTAGCGGGGTAAGAGCCAGCATGTAACTAGGATAGGGATAAAATAATTTCATTTCAAATTCAAGACCAAATTTAGTATACATGTTCAAATACATATATGCATACATATATATAAGATGTTAGGATAGGTAAAAAGGTTTAGTATGAGATTTAAAATCGTTAACCTGTACTATGTATCTCTAACCATCCTAAAAATACGTACAGACTAGATGGATTTCGCTTTATCCACTAAAAAGGTCAAAGTATGTGTTAGCCACACGAACCAGAAAAATCTAAGGAAGGGCCAGGGAATCCATGACCCTGACCATCCCAAAGATATTTATATATAAAGTGAGTGCACACGGCTATAAAGGCCCCCACGCCAACAAATACGTTGTCCAGTACTAGTCCTTTTAGGAGCTCTACCTTCTACGGTGAGCTATACAACCCCTTGTAAGCCCAATTAAAACCTTTACACATAATCCATCCTTTTAATGAAGGAGTCATCCATTTAGGTATTTATCGAATGGGGCTATCATACCAATTAATTATGCTTGCAAATCAATTCTATTAAGCCAAACCAAATTAATTAGCTATAGACTACAAATTTCCAATTTGAGAAAATGGCCAAAAGCCCCCCCAACTATTACCCCAAATCCCAACTATGCATCTATACTTTGCGGGGTTTCTATAACCCCTCTGAACTATTTTAAAATGTAATATTTATCTCCCTAAAAGATTATGCCCAGCCATTGTTTCAGGCAGTGAGCTGCATTGCTGCCACGCCATGCCACACATTGCCATGTTATTTTTTTTTATTTTTTTACTTTAAAAAATTAATTATTTAACTTTATTGTTTTCTTTTCTCATCCCCATTTTCCATTTTTCTCCATTTTCTTCTTCAATCACATTTTATTTTTGTAGTTAAGTTATGAAATTTAATTTTGTTTTAAATTATATATGGCATTGTGGGTTATGTTAGAAATTATATATGTCATTTTGGGTTAAAAACATTAAGCATTATGGAAATTATATATGTCGGAGTTGGAGTTCAAAGCTTTGATCTCTCCATTAATGTCGGATATTGAGCAAAAAGAGTACAAAGTGAAGAAATGGGGAAGTTATATATGGCATTATGGGTTAAAAGCTTTGAACATTGTGAAAATTATATACGTCGGAGTTGGAGTTCAAAGCTTTGAGCTCTCCATTAATGACTGACCTTGAGCAAAAGAGAGGGAATTAGAGAAATGGGGAAATTATATATAGTATTGTGGGTTAAAAGCTTTGAGCATTGTGAAAATTATATACTCAATTTAGAGTTCAAAGATTTGAGCTCACCATTAATGGCAGATCTTGAACAAAAAGAGAGGAAATTTGATAAATAGGTTATGAAGCTTCGCCAAGACTTCACATACGAAAATGAATAAGAATCTAAACTTTATTAAATCTTCTTGCCTCCTTAGTTCATATGTTTATTTTTTCCGTTAATAACCTTTTTAAAATTATCAAAATTCACTATTAATGAGTCCTCACCATTAATGAGTTCAAGAAAGATGAGAAAATAAAATTGAATATGAGGAAGATGAGGAAACTCCATTAATGAGTTCTAGAATTTTTTGGTTTGAGAAAGAGAAGAAGAAGACAAGAAAAATGAATATGAAAAAGTAATAATTAAAATTATTGATATTAAAATATGTAAAATAAATTTTTAATAAGTAATTCCATTCTCACTCTCTTTAAAGAGAGTGAAATACACTCTCTTTCCATGTTAGCTTTCCGGGGTGTAAATATTCCACTTTAAAATAGTTTGAGGGGTTATAGGACCCCCACAAAGTATAGGTGTGTAGTTGGTATTTGGGGTAAAGGTTGGGGGGCTTTTTTCCCTTTTCTCTTTCTAATTTTGAATCAATTCACCACCGAGGCCCTTTAAAATCATTTATATTCCATTAGCCCTTTTATGTAATGAAATTGTTTCGAAAGTTGTTACATTACGCAAATATCCATATTTCAAAGACAATATATAAGGTAGGTTGAGGATATTACCAATTCTATACCAAAATCCATAAGTTTAGGGAATCTACGACCCTCATTCCATTTACCATTCCCATTAGCCCAATGATTTGCCAAATCTATTAATAAAACCTAAGAAAACATATGTAAACCATGGAAATACCATAAAAAAATAAATATCAAAAACCCTCAACCCAAGTTCAAAAATGAAACCTTAAAATCACATAAATATAAAACAATTTCATTCCATGAAAGAAAATTAAGTTTGGGGAAGAGATACATGCCTGAAAATACCAAGAATTTGAAGAAGAAACAACACTTTAATCCCTATATGACCAATCCCTATAAATCGTAGCCTTGCTCTTGATTGGTGAATTTTTAAGACCGGTGTAGTTTATGATTAAGTTAATTTGGTGAAAATAGGGCTAAGGGAAGGTTTTAAATCATGGGAAAGTTTAAAGGATGAAAAAAAAACAATTTACCCTTAATGAAATACATGCAGGAAAATAACACCAGTCGTTATGGGTCTTGTAATGAGTCGTGGTCACTGGACATGAGTTGTCACCATGACTCGTAATTTGGGTAGTGATTCTAGGCCACTTTACTGGTTTGGTCATGATTCACACACTATGACCCACGGCCAGACCTCACGACTCGTGCGGTCCTAATCATTATTAGGACAAAAATATAGGTAATCCTCACTGGTTAGACCAAAAGCTTCCTACTACTTGGTTGACGATTGAATCATACTAAGATAAAATGGAAGGTAGCCATTTTCTATATGGTAATCCATTTGAGTAGAATATGGTAAAGGAATTGATCAACTATCAAGTGGTTGCCTGTAAATATCTATCATGATTTATTACAAACTTATATTTTACAATTCTTACATTAACTAGATTTATTATCTGATTTTTACAAATGCAGAAATTGCGGTAGTTTTCTTGCTTTGCTTACACTGAGTATTTTAGTAATAGATTAAAAATACCAAATGATGGAGTTGATGTGAAATTACTTTGTAAAAGATATGCTACACTTTTGTGGAATTATGAAAGTGTGAAGGCTTGGAAATGGTACGTAAGTGACAGTGAAAGATCCACCATGATTTAAGCTAAATTTCACACCATCATAAGAAGCACAATTGGCCAAAATTGAGTAGATCTTTATCACTTAATTCTATAAATATTGACTTTAAAACTTAAAATATAAATATTTATCATCTGTATTTCCATACAATTTCATATTTCATGTATTTGTTGAATTGTTTAATGTAATTTGTGAAGGCTTGTATTTATTTTTTTATGAATTATATTTTAACAAATGACTAGTTATTTTGTCATGAATTATATTTTATCCTAAGATTTAACTTATTAATTGAAATGGATTACTCAGTTATAATATTTCAACAGATGCATTATCTATTACAATAAATGACACATCTATTGAAATTATCAAATAGATATAGACATCTATTTCAATAGATAAGTATTCATTTGTAACAGATGTGTCATCTTTTAGAAATTATCAAATAGATATAAGAATCTATTGCAACAAATGGTCCATCTATTACAACAGATAGTCCATCTATTGCAACAGATGAGTTATTTGTTATCACAAATATTGATATCCATTTGATAATTTTCAATAAATGTGTCATTGTTGCAATAGATGAATAATCTGTTGAAAATAACTAAACATATAAGGACATGTAATTAATTACTTTTAAATTAATTAAATTTACAATTAAACTTATTATTTGAAATCTAATTTTAGTGAAATTAATTTTATTTATTACTAATAATGGTTTAATATAAATCTGTTTCACATCAAATTAGTCTGTTTTGACCAAAAGGAAGGGTCAAAATCCCTTTTAAAAAATTAATTAAGATAAGATTATTGGGACCAAATTGACATTTTCAAAACTGGTTATTCTTTTTCAAAATACAAATTAACCTACTAATCAATGAGTAATAAAAATACAAGGGGTTAATAATTTCCATCAATTGTTGAAAAACACAAAAAACATTTCATCTTGTTCTTTTCTCATCTATGCAACCATTGTTTCAAGAGAGCTCTCAGAGCTTTCACATATATGGTTTTGTTTCCATTTTTGACTACATCAATTGTCGTTTTTGACTTTCTTCTTCCTTGTATTTGCTACTTTTTCTCACTTTGCAGGTAAGAGTTCTATAATTGTTGTTTTTTAAAAAAAATTAGGGCTTTTTAGTTAATGATGCAAAATAAGAACTTTAGTAATATTGTCTTTAATAATAGGTTAACAATTTTGAGATTTGATGCTTAAAAGGAAAGAACCTAAGAAAATTCTAGTTTTTGTGGTAGTTATTCACTTTTACTATTCTGGTTGATGTTAAATGTAAATGGGATATCTTTTCTGAGTGAAATATGATTTCTGTTTGTTGTTGTTGTTGTTGTTCTCGAACATTGTTTAACAAATAGCACAAACTTGAACCTTGATCTTTTTTGGAGATTAACAATTTTATCTTATTGTTTGCGTTGTTGAACTGAATCATATTCACTTTAATTCACTACAAGATATTTTTTGGTGTTGTTGGTTAATGTTAAAGGTATGTGTTACTGGTACTAGGGTGTTGTTGATGTTGTTTTTATATTGTTTGTTTGTTTATTTGTGTTCTGGTATGTTTACTTTGGTTTATTTTATTTTTCTGGAGTTGTTCGTATTATTGGTGTTTGTGTTGTTTGTGTATTTCCCAACAGACGTGTAATCTGTTGGAAGACCTGTTTAATTTATTCTAACAAATGACCCATATGTTGCAATAGATGGGTCATCTATTGGGAGAAATAAAAATAGGTCCTGCTAGTAGTTTAATTTCTTCCAAAAACTGACTCATCTATTACAACAGATTGGTCATCAGTTGGAAAAAATTAGAATAGGTCTTCCAACTGATGACCCACCTGTTGCAATATATGCGCCATATGTTGGTTTATGCACATGAATTATTCCAATAGATGCCTTATTTTTGCATGGTTCATCTGTTTGAATAAATCAAAACAACTCTTCCAACAAATGACCCACCTGTTACAACAAATTGGTCATTTATTAGAAGAAATCAAACTAGTATCACGATTGTTTTGATTTCTTCCAATAGATGACCCATCTGTTGCAATAGGTGGATTATATGTTGCATAGATTGTAACAGAGGGGTCGACTGTCGAAAATATTTTTTTAGTGTTGTATTTATTAAATTTTGTGTTACCTTTCTTTAAATGTTGCACACATCAATTGTAATTTTTTTGTTTTTCTCTTATTTGTAAATAAAAGATGCCTCCCAAAAGAAAAGAAAGTGGATCAACTTCTGACTAACCAACAAACTAACCAAAAAGACAGGAGAAAAGGAAGTTGAGGGAGTTAAAGGATAGTTTGTAGATGGTGGTGATGAAAATAAAAAAGAGAAAAAAGATTAAGATAATGAGGATGGAGATGATGTCGATAAATGAGATAAGGATAAAGGTTGAGATGAAGATAAACAAAAAAATTAGGAAGAATAGTAAAGAGAAACTGGGAAAACAGAGACAGGAGAAAGATGAATATGAAAAAGAAAATATAAAAGATGATAAAGATAATAAAAAAGATGATGATGACGTTGTTACATCATAGATTGTACGTGAACTTAGATTGAAATCCCAGCATGATCTTGTTAAGAATTTTAGTATTGACAAGTTTTAACTTGAGATGCCAATAGATAAACCTACAGATTTAATTGGTGATTTTTTAGTTAAATATTCAATGAGAAAAAATTTCGATGTGTTTCGGAAAATTTTGAAGGAGGAAAAATAGGAAGATTATGTCTAGCTACTTTAGATACGTTCTTGATCTGCTAGAGTACAATAGTGCACACTTTCAAATAATCATGGTATATGGTTTTCTCAAGCACAGGATCAAGTATAACGGTAATGATGAAGATTTGAAAGAGGAGGACAAGAAGATAGATGAAGTATAGATAAACTATTATAGCATACCGATTTATTTTAGTATGAAAGAGTTTTACATAGTGACTAGCTTGAGATGACTATCAATTAGAACCTCTTCCCAAAGTAACACCAGCCAAAAATTCAAAGCCAATAAGGTCACCCATACTACCATCAAAGAAAGGCAAGACATTGACCAAACCACCACCAACCCAAACCAACCCAAACCAACAAAGGTAATGAATGAAATAAATGAGTTGTTGTCCATTGTTGGACCTAGCTACAAAGATAGGGAGTTGTTAACTAGTACCTGAAATAAAAAGGTTCTGAAAAAGTAGAAGATGCCGCATGAGAACACATACATGAATGTACGGATCATGGACACAATCATCGCAACTCTAGATACTGATACTCAGATACCACTTTAATGCAAACTAAACTCACTACATACACTGATATACTGAATCACTGACTAATCTGATACTGATAACTAAGGATCTAGATGTACTTACGTCAAGGACTAAATTCCAAGCTTACTGCATTCAACTAAAAAAATTAGAGATCAACTTTTCTAACCAATTATTTTGGAAGTGATTATCAATGATAAAAAGTATGATCATGTCCGAATCTTAAAACAGGAATACTCAATAGAATAAAAAATCTGAGATGGAGATCATGCCTATCTGATGGGAGATCTCTAGATATGATAATAAGAATACTGAGATAATAAGAATACTCAACATGGTCTAAGAATGAAATCAAGCCTCTCTGACGGGAGATATCTAGATATGATCACGAGAATACTCAACTAAATCTGTGATTTAGATCTAGCCTCTACGATGGGATATCTTTAGTAATGATAGTAAGCATCTACATATGAGACCAGGCCTATCTGACGGGATGGTCCATGAACCAATAGAACTATCTGAGTTCCATACCGAGATAGACGACTGTACCACACAGTCCTGATTTTGGTAAAGTGATACTTAAATGGAAACTGTGGGAAGTAGTTACTTAACCAAAATTCCCTAACCAACCACAGTTAAGGTCCAACCTGTGACCCTAGCTGGAATGGTGTCAATACCGTGCCACGGGTAAAGACCTCTCTAGTCAAGCCTATCTGATAGGATGACCCTTGTAGGAAGTCGGCCAGAGGCAATATGATAGTCAGACCTCTCTAACGGTGATAGAATCTACTGATGGGAGACTCTTTCATCCTACACTGGCTACGCAGTTCTGTAGTTTAGGGATTTATCCTAATGACTCAATCTCTCTGACGGGAGAGCTGCTATCCTTTCCCTCGCTCGGTGCTATCTCTACTCCCAACTGAAAGACTCTGAACTTAATTATCAATCGAACACAACTGAACTAAGTCTATTACTGATCATGTTTCTCAAAAGATCTGACTGAGTTACGCTGAGATTACTTAGTTCTGTATCAGACAGAAAAGGTATCAAATTATGGTATCTGACTGACGATACAGAGCTTGAATAGATTACTCGAATCACTTTTGAGAATAGACTTGAATTCTATTATATCTGAGTTGATTACAAAACTAAAGCTAGGTTACAAGCAATACAGAGATTACAGAGATTACTGAACTTTCTTAAGTTCTAACTTGTTAGAGGAACAGAGTTCTATAGTTATCTTGAGTTCGAAGAATCATGGATGTACTGGAGTTATCTAGAAACTGAAACGGGATCTAGACAATAACTCTTTAGTTCGATATAATACCCCCAGGACCCGATAGCATAAAAGTAAAGCGTAATCATTTATTCATCATAACAATCAGTCATGTATCATCATAATCATTCATGCATCATCATAATCATTAAAGAATCTTCCCAATCATTAACACAACTCTTCAAGTAATTAGGAATCACAAAAGTCTATCAATCATCATAATAGTCAAGGGGTAACTTTTAGCATCTCGGAATCATAATCATATAATAATGTAGGAGAAACATGCTACTAGATTGTACTCCATTCTACAAGGTTTTACCTCAACTATTTCATACCTATATCACTCTTGACATGCATTTGGATATCACATAACTTGGGGGAACTTCTTACTATCATGTCACAACTTAATTGGGGATTTCATGCTATCTTGACACATTTCACTCACTAAGGCATTTAATCAATAACTAGGTATGCACGGGTTCACACTTATTTGAGAATTTCCTGCTACCATGAATAATTCATTCATTTGGGCATTTTTATCAAACCTATGGGGGACATGCTTCGCTTATTCAACCATTTCTACACTCAAAATTCATGAACACATCACATAGAAAACAACTTCAAGAGGTTCTATCACATTAGTTCCACATACTAGGATCAAAGCTCATAAATTTTGTAGACAAACATAAATCAAAACTCCACAATACCTTGCACATCCATTTCAACTCATACAAATCATTAACAACTCATAAACAAAAAAATCTTTTAGTTTTTAAAAAGGGTTCTTGAGCTTCTTGGATGAAAGGGACCCAAGAATCAATATCTACATACCTTAACCTTTGAAGTCGGATGAATTCTAATGCTTGAGACTCTATCCGCACTTGTAATAAATGATTCTCAAAGACCACACTAAGAGGAACTTAGTTCTTGAAGAAATTTTAAAGATTTATGGATTATTTTTGGAAGATTAAGGTTCTTGAATTGAAACCCTAGATATTCTTTCTTTAGAGAATAGGAAGAGAAATGCAGAAATTAGGGTTTGAATGAGGGTTCCTCACATTTATAGAGGCTCAAAAAAGTTGGAAAAGACCAAAATACCCTTGCAAAAACACCCTTAAATTGCTGAAAAAATATTCTTGATGACATCCGTGACAGGCCGTCAAGTTGGTGATAGGTCGTCACGAATGTCGTAAAAAAAAGTAAAATATTGAGTTTCTGGTTATGGCTGACAACATTGATAATAGGCCATCACGGGTGTAACGGCTTATCACAAAATGTCATCACTGGGGTGAGAAATCTGTCTAGGGTTGACGACATTGGATATAGGCCATCACAGGCATGATAGCTTATAACAAATGTCATCACCAGTTTTCTAGCCAAATATGTTGGAGTAAAATGGGCATAACTCTTTGCTCCGAAATCACTTTTTGACGAAATTGGTATCATTGGAAAGATAATTCAAAGAAATTTCATTTCATATATAGTAGGTCCTCTAATTAGTTTTATGGTAAGAGTGATGGTCGACTGAAGTTGACCCAAATCTTGACGGTCACTAAAACTTGAACAATTGGAAAGCTTTCAACTCGTCCATAAGTTAGGGGACCTCTATGATCATAATTCATGCTCAAATAGATTCCCACAAGATTCAAAGTATTTCATACTTGGGAGAATATTTCTGAAATATTTTAACATTTTTGCTTTACCAAATACGGCCTAAGGCTCAAACTGGAAAAAAGGATTTTGCGAGGCAATACATTATCTCACCCTTAAGAACATTCATCCTCGAATGTCGCTTGATAGACTGAGAATATGGATCAACAGAACTTACTCTAGAAATGGAAACATCTCAGATCAGGACTACGCAACTGGCATGACTGACATATAGAGTTCTCAAACTCGGCATACATATCTGATGTATGGATCAACAGAACTTACTCTAGAAATGGAAATATCTCAGATCAGGACTACACAACTGGTATAACTGACATATAGAGTTCTCAAACTCGACATGCATATCTGATTCATGGAATACTCGACTGATGATACTTATAGCTGAATTCTCATAATACACATACATATATGATGCATGGGCTCATAACTGGGATGATCTCATGAATACACGACTGAACACAAGCTGACAAGTAGAACTCTTTCTACTAAATGCGCATACCAAATGCATGAATGTCCAGCTAAGCTAACTTTTGAAAGTACATTCGACAATGCAATAACAACTGATGCTAGCTCCATAAAGAAAATCTGAACGTGCATCAGGATGAATATAATGGAATACAACATCATAATACTATAGGGTATATCCCCCTAGGGACTTTATGCCCCTCTAAACAAACTTCGTTGAAATGCTGGAGTTGTGCGCTGGGCACCTACAGACTGGGTCATAATTGACCAATCAAGATTTGAAACTTATGTGCTGGCTACGCAGTTCAGGAATTCTGGGATTGCTCCTAATGACTCATTCGCTCTGACGGGAGAGCCTCCATCCCTTCCGTCACTCGGTGCTAGCTTTTACTCCCAACTTAAATACTCTGAACTGAATTCATAAATGAACACAACTGAAATGATTCTATTACTGATCATGTTTCTCAAAAGATCTGACTGAGTTATGCTGAGATTACTTAGTTCTATATCTGATGGAAAAGGTATTGAATCATTGAATTTGACTGACAATACAGAGCTTGAATAGATTACTCAAATTGCTTTTAATATTAGACTTAAATGTTATTAGATCTGAGGCTAGATTACTAGCGATACAGAGATAACTGAGATTACTAAGCTTTCTTAAGTTATGACTTGTCTGAATATACATAGTTTTATAGTTCACTGAGTTCAAAGAATCATGGCTCAACTGGAGTTATTAGGAAACTGACACAGGCTCTAGACAACAGCTCTATTATCGGGTATAAATAGCCCCAGGAATCGATAGCATAAAAGTAAAGCATAATCATTCATTCATCATAACAATCATTCATGTATCATCATAATCATTTATGCACCATCATAATCAGTAAAGTATTTCCCAATCATTAACATAACTCTTCAAGTAATTAGGAATCACAAACGTCTATCCATCATCATAGTCGCTAATGGGTTAATTTAAGCATCTTGAAATCATAATCATATAATAATGTAGGGGAAACATGCTACTAGATCGTACTCCATTCAACAAGGTGATACCTCAGCTATTTCATACCTATATCAGTCTTGGTATGTGTATAGAGATCACACAGCTTGGGGAAACTTCTTAATATCATGTTACAACTTATTGGGGATTTCATGCTATCTTGGAACATTTCACTCACTAAGGCATTTTTCAAATACTAGGCATACACAGGTTCACACTTAATTGGGAATTTCCTGCTACCATGAATAATTCATTCATTTGTGCATTTTTATCAAACCTATTGGGGACATGCTTCGCTTATTCAACAATTTCTACACCCAAAAGTAATGAACATATCACGTAGAAAACAACTTCAAGAGGTTCTATCACATTAGTTCCACATACTAGGGTCAAAGCTCATAAATTTTGTAGACAAACATAAATCAAAACTCCATAACACCTTGAACATCCATTTCAACTCATACAAATCATTAAGAACTCACAAACATAAAAATATTTGAGTTTTTAAAAAGGATTCTTGAGCTTCTTTGATGAAAGAGACTCAAGAATAATATCTACATACCGTAACCTTTGAAGTCGAATGAATTCTAATGCTTAAGACTCTATCCACACTTGTAATAAATGATTCTCAAAGCCCATACTATGAGGAACTTAGTTCTTGAAGAAATCTTGAAGACTTATGGTTGATTTTTGGAAGATTAGGGTTCTTGAATTGAAATGCTAGATATTCTCTCTTTAGAGAACTGGAAGAGAAATACAAAAATTAGGGTTTGAATGAGCGTTCCTCATATTTATAGAGGATTAAAAAAGTGGGAAATGACCAAAATTCCCTTAACTTGCTGGAAAAATATTCTTGACGACAGCCGTGATAGGCCGTCACGAATGTCGTCAAAAAAAAGGTGAAATATTGAGTTTCTGGTTAAGGCTGACGACTTTGGTGATAGGCCATTACAGGCATGACGGCTTATCAAAAAATGTCATCACTGTGGTCAGAAATCTGCCCAGGGCTACCAACATAGGTGATAGGCCTTCACGGTCATGATAGATTATCACAAATGTCATCACCATTTTCCCAGCCAGACATGCTGGAGTAAAATGGGCATAACTCTTTACTCCGATATCAGTTTTTAACGAAATTGGTATGGTTGGAAGATAATTCAAAGAGATTTCATTTGCTATATAGTAGGTACTCTAATCTGATATATTGTACGAGTTATGGTCGATTGAAGTTGACCCAAATCTTGACGGTCACTAAAACTTGAACGATAGGAAAGCTTTCAACTCCTCCATAAGTTAGGGGACCTCTATAATGTCAATTCATGGTCAAATAGATTCCCACACGATTCAAAGTATTTCATACTTGGGAGGTTATTTCTGAAACATTTTGACTCAGATTTTCACTTTACCAAATACATCCCAAGGCTCTAACTGGAAAAGGATTTTGTGGGGCATTACATTATCTCCCCCTTGAGAACATTCTTCCCCGAATGTCGATTGATAGACTGAGAATATGGATGAACAGAGCTTACTCAAGAAATGGAAACATCTCAGAGCAGGACTACACAACTGGAACGACAGACATATAGAGTTCTCACACTGGGCATGCATCTCTAATGCATGGAATACTCGACTGATGATACTTATAGCGGAATTCTCATTATACACATGCATATCTGATACATGGGCTCATAAGTGGGATGATCTCATGAATACACGACTGAACACATGCTGACAAAAACAACTCTTTCTACTAAATGCGCATATCAAATGCATGAATGTCCAGCTAAGCTGACTTTTGAAAGTACGATCGACAATGCAATGACAACTGGTGCTAACTCTATAAAGAAAATCTGAACATGCATGGGGATGAATATAATGACATGCAACATCATAATACTATGGGGTATCTCCACCTTGGGACTCTATGTCCCTCTAAACACACTTCGATAAAATACTTGACTGGTGCGTGGGGCACCTACAAACTGGATCATAATTGACCGATCAAGATTTGAAACTTATGCATGACATATACTAACATATAATCTCAAAATAGGAGCAAAGGAATTAACAATGCATGCCATAAAGATGAAGAGCTTATAACGCAGATGGGTACGAACACCACTTGCACTACTTTAGGCTTTGGAGCTTGACGCTCCTTCAGATCTGACACCCCCAAACGCTGGTTCAAGGGCACTAGCTGAAGATAGAGCTAAAACTATAAATATCCGACCATACTGAGAACTACTACCACCTTGAGACCCTGCCTGTGGCAAACCACGACTACCTATCATGGCTCTCTTATTCACTCTCCCTTTCATTCATTTTATCTTCCTCAATTTATTGCACATGAATCATTATCCTTGAAAGATCTATATCTCTATTGAGCATGGAAGCACTATACTTTTTCAACACATCACTCGACACCCCAGACAAACATTTACTCATACTCTCTCTAGGGTCAGCTACCAAGTCGGGAGCGTACTTAGCTAATTGGTTAAACTTAAGAAATACTCTTTCGCGGTCATGGAACCTTGCCTTAGGTTCATGAACTCTTCTAAATTAGCCTTTCGCATCTCTATCAGGAAAAACCAATCAAGAAAGGCACACTAAAACTCTAGCCAAGTCACGGGAGCTGCATTCTCCCCTCTACTTTTCTCCCACATAACTACCCAATTATGAGAAATGTCTTTCAACCTATAAGATATTAACTCAACACTCTCCTTCTAAAAAATATGCATAATCTGGGAGATCTTCTTTACCTCCTCTAGGAAAAATAGTGGGTCCTCACCTACTACTGATCTAAAGATTTCGGGGCATTTTCATAAAGCTTCTAATCCTGGCTGCGGTAGAATTCCCATCTTGCTGAGGTGGGACTGCAGCCTGATAGTTTCTATGAACATTAGTCCTTATTTGTGCTAGTGCCTGGAAAGCGGCCCAAAACACTGTAAATGACACACTCTCATTCTCAGGATCTACTGCCTGAGGGGATAGTCATCGACCCCATAGACAAAATCTCCCTGAGGAGGCATACTGTGTAATTGGAAGAAAGAAGTGGATTAGACTGAGGATCAACTTGAGCTCATACTCACTCGCATGAAATGGTCATTGAAAGAAGAGAAACTGCTCTTAAGAACAACCTGTAGCCTCTTGTACATAAATGTGGCGCGCTACACCCGAGATCCTATTTACACTATTTCAGATTCAAGGATCAAAATGAAATCTAAAGAGCACGAAATAGAACTAATCCCGAACCCAAATTTTACATTCCAGATCCAATAGCTATATCAGATTTTTTAAAAAACATTTTCACAAAGTTGAATCTCGAAATTTAATTTAACAACTTTCTAAATCGAGGGTAAAAATGAGATAAAAAAAGCCATAAAACCACAATATCCATGCTACCAACCTAATATTGATGTTCTGGATCTGCTGGCACAATCCGTTTTTCCATTTTATTCACAGATCAATAAATATTAACCAAAGTTAATTATAAGGGTTTTCAAGCCACCAAAAACTACAAACTCCCACATATCATACCGAAATACATTGGAAACTATAACAATTATCCCCGCACTCCAAGAATACTAGAAAACACCCACAGGGATGGGTAAATGGATCAAATAGAATAGAAATAAGTATTTCACAAAAACCACCAAAAATTAAATTGTTATATCATCCACTACTAAAAATCTAGTTTGTCCTAAAACATAAGGTAAGGGAAATACCTAAATCAGCAAAAAACTAGGGATAAGTACTATGCATCTCTAACTTGACTTCTCAAGTAGCCTTATGTACAAGTTTATCTCCCACTGAACCTTAACAAATAGAATATTTATGAAACGTAATCGTCTAACTTTACTAGCCAAGATAGAGATAGGCTTCTCAACAAAAGATAAGCTCTGATCTAACTGAATCAAATCCCTACAAATGATATAAGACTCATCTTCATAGCTGATAAATCTAAAGCAAAAACAAACTCAAAAAAAACATCACTAATAGTTCGAAGAATCTCAGATAGCACAACATACTTGGGGCTATGCTTCCCCCTCTTCCTAAACCTCATCACGCCCTTCTTGGGGGACACACAAAGGAAAACTCTATCCCTAATAGAAAATCTTAAGGCATGAAGTCTATGATCCCTATTGCACTTCTTCCTACTCTGAGTTTCTTGAAGTTTGTCCTTAATAATATAAACTCTATCCAAGGACTTACAATGCAAGTTCATACCTCAAGGTATAATATCAAAAACCTTAAACCAACCCATTAGAGAGTGACTCATACAAAATTTTGAAAAGAGCCATCTTGAAACTTGAATGATTGCTATTATTATGTGCAAACTGGACAAAAGATAGATGTTGGTCCTACTGACCACTATTGTCCATCACATAAAAATAGAGCATATACTTTAAAACCTGAATAGTTTGCTCTAATTGACCATTGGTTTGGAGTGAAAAGATGTACTAAGATCAACCCGGGTACCCAACTTCTCCTAAAATATCTTCCAAAAGTGAGATGTAAACGCTAAACTTTGATAGAAAATAATAGACACACACAATGAAGATGCACTATATCATGAATATAGATATGGGCCAACCTCTCAGCACTAAAACAAACCTGAATAGGAATAAAATAGGCAGATTTGGTCAATCAATCCATGATGACCCAAACACTATCTGAACCATGAGAAGTACGTGGAAACCTAATCATAAAGACCATATCAACCCATTCCTATTTCAACTTGAGAATAGGTAATCTCTGAAGCAAACCAAAAGGTCTCAAATGCTCGGCCTTCATATGATGGCAACATAGGCAACAAGCTATAAGATCTTGTACATCCTTACTCATACCCCACTAGTAATATTGTCTCAAATTATGAAACATCTTAGCCACTCTCGAATAAATGGAATACTTGGAATGAGCCTTCTCCAAAATCAATTTAATCTAATCTTACACTTTCTATTCATAATCTCTTCCTCTTATCTTCAAAACACCATCTGAATAAAGTGAGGCTTCCTTAGACTCACTACTCAAAACCTTATCTTGAATCACTCTTAAACCAATATCATTAAACTAATGAAACTAAATCTACTACATCAAGAAAGAACTAGACTACATAAATGTAAAAACATGCCCAAGTGTAAAAATATCAAGCATAACCATGTGGTTAGACAAAGAACGAACCTCAAAGGCCAAAGGACTCTATTGTGTTAAAAGATATGCCAAGATATCCATGCTAGTCGACTTTCAACTCAAGGCATCCACAACTATATTAGCCTTACATGGATGATAAAGAATATTTAGGTCATAATCCTTAAGCAACTCAAGCCAATGATGCAGACCTATATTAAGATATCGATGGGTGAAAAAGTACTGAAGGTTATGATGATTTGCAAAAATTTCATAACGGAGTCCATAGAAGTAGTGTCTCTACAATATCAAAGCAAAACAATCATGCATAACTCCAAATCATCGGTATGGTAATTCCTCTCATGGAGTTTTAACTAACGATAAGAATATGAAATCACCTTATCCTCCTACATCAACATAATACCTAACCAAACACTTAATGCATCACAAAACACTATAAGTAAACTTGGCCAATGGAGTTGCAATAGATAAAAAAACTCTCAACAAAACACCAATAGTAACCTGCCAAACCAATGAAACTGCAAATCTTAGTGGGTGATGTAGGCCTAGACCAATAATGAACTACTATAATCTTGGTCATATCAACCATAATACCATCCTTAATCACCACATGACCTAAGTAAGAGATAGACTCCAACCAAAACTTATACTTTGATAACTTAGCATACAACTTCTCATCCCTCAATCCATTAATAAAAATCCTTAAATATTCCTCATGATCAGCCTCGCTCGTGAAATAAACCAAGATATCATCTATAAATACAATAACAAAAAAGTTGAGATATAGTTGAACTACCTAGTTCATCAGTAGTTTAAACTTGAATAGGGCATTGGCCAATCAAAAAGATATGACCAAAAATAGATAATAATTTTACTGATTCAAAAGGCTATCCTTAAAACATACGAAGCTTTAATCCTCAATTGGTGATACCTAGACCACAAATTAATCTTTAAAAAAAAAAACCCTGAAGTTGATCAAACAAATCATCACTATGAGAAAGAAGATACTTATTCTTAATTTTTACTTTGTTTAACTATTGACGATCAATACACACATGCATAAACCCATCCTTTTCTTCAAAAACAAGGTAGACATTCCCCAAAGTGATACACGAAGATAGATAAATCCTATACCTAATAACTCCTACACCTGATCCTTCAATTTCTTCAACTCTATTAGGTCCATTCTATAAGGAGAAATAGAAATGGGCTTTGTGTCCAGCTGAACATCAATAGCAAAGTCAATATCCATAAGAAATACATCCAGGAACTCACAAAAAGCATAAATAGAATCCAAAGAAGGAGGCAAAGCAATACTATTATCATAAATATGAGCCAAATAAGACAAACATCCCCTCTTAACTTAGTAATGAGCCTGGATTATGGATATAACTCTCTTAGGACTCAAATGAAGAACACTTTTCCAAGTTATCCTTGGCATACCTAATGGAGCTAAAGTAAGAGTCTTAGCATAATAATGTAGGATAGCATGGTAAGATAAGCAGATAGACCTAAGTCTCACAGCAACAAATATCACAACACAGGATTAGTGCGAATGATCCACTACATGTAAGGATCAACCATGATACCTATAGAAACATTTAGAATCTCTACCTAAAGAAGTATGATCTCATAACTCACCCTGACGATGCATCTTCTTGGTGCCTCCCTATGACGCTCAAAGAAAAGACAGTCATCTTAGCAACATCAATTGTACTCTAAAATGGTACTCCATACCCAACCATCTAAGTCATAGCTAGATGAAGATAAAAATACAACCCCTTTATAAACTTTTGAATATTCTAAGATTTGGTGGCAATACTAGTATGATAATACCTAGACAAGACATGGAAATATGCCTCATACTCAATAACAGTCATGGAGCCTATTCCAAGAAATCAAACTTATCCCTCATCTGATCCCTCAAAATAAAAGGCACAAAGCTATCCAAAATAGCCTAAGTATACTGATACCAAGTCATCTCTATCAAACTAAGAGCTTGGCAACCAACAGGTAACCTCCATGATTCTCTATCTGCATCTCTCACCAGATAAGTATATATGCAACCCTCATATGACTTAAGAGAAATAAGGTCATGCAAATTCTCATGATAGTCAATCAAGAACTCATAGGAGTCTTCACCTACAAAACAACTGAACCTAGAAGGACCCTAGTGAGTGAATCTCTCAAACCTTTTTTGATTGTCAGAAGATACAACTACACTTATAGTAATAAGAATCATAGGAAATCTTGTTTTCTTAGATCCTACTTGATGAGGTAACATAGATTAAGGTTGAATTCCTGACCTCATAATACAATACTCAAATGTCAGCACATAAGAAAGAACGATACTAAAAGTCTGTGGAGTACTATACATAGATTTCAATACAACTTGAAGAACTGCACTATGTATATTCATGCAAAAAAAAATACAATATGATTTAGAATGCAAGGTATGGAAGGACCCATATAATAAGGAACAAAATAAGAGATGTTTCCTAAGGACACCTTATATCCTCTCAAAGATAGATATAGACGTCTATGTAACTATTCATGAGACTGGATTAGACATCTCATTCTTACATAGGTGAGACTAATGAACTTGGATGCTCTATTACTAATTTGTCATAATCCAAAAACTAAGGGTCATGATGGAACTTGTCGCATCAAGCTTTGACAAGTAACCCTATCACCTAAGCTAATATAAAATAAGAAATCAATACAAAAACCAAGGCAAGACTCCTAGAATAGAATCAAACCACATATGTATAGTAAAAGATAAAATAGAATCAAGATACCAAAAAAATCCAAAAACCATGTGTCACAGTGTAAGATCTAAGTAGTACAACTTAAGGTCAAAATACATAAAATATCTAAATAGGAGCAAAACTCTATCTCTAAATACAAGAAAGACATAGTCTAGATAAGAAAAGGTATAAGTAAACTCTGAATGCATAGATCAACTGCTACCTTGAATGGGCTCTAAGTATTGCCTGAATCAACTATCTATGCAGTGTAGTTGTACTAGGATCTACATTGAAAGGGTGTAGTAGGGATGAGTATGGTACAATTATACTCAAAAGGCATCATAGGTCGATAGAGTAAAGTATAAAATAAAGCATATAAGCACAAACTATAGTCACGTCTTTTGTAATTAGAAAATGTCCCAAATAGTAGCCATCATTGTCTCCACTAATAGTTCTATTATAAACACATAAAATAAATAAGAGTAGGGAAAGAAAAATAAGTATACACATCCATCAAATACAATTATACAATACATCAAATACAAGTATATAAATATAGAATAAATGGAAAGATATCAAGTTAAAGATAGAAATATAATCACAGTATAAGCATAATTTATGAAGTGCAATGAAAATGATGATGTGATACATGAGGTCATGGAAAAACATCCATATACACCTATGGAGCAAAAGCTTTCCTACATAGGACCCATGGTAGGTTTATAAACTCGTATATATCCTCTCCAACACATACATTGATAGAGGATTTTATAGTTATCACATTTTTATAATAAAAAGCTAGTGTTTCTAGTGTTTCAAGTATTTTCATGGTAGTACCAATGTTTTATGAATGAATATGATATGAGGATGTAATGCTCACAACTAACCAAGATGAGAATATTTAATATATATCCAATATACATACCATGTGAGCTAAAAATTCACTCAAATCAACCAACCATCTATGATCTAAAATTATCCAGAAACAATCAAGTGAAATATGTAAGAAAGTGTCAGTGATAGTACATAAATCCCCAAATCTAGTCTTTTTCCACCAAAATACTACAACCAAATGTACATATATAAATATCAGGCTAGCAAGATCATATAAGACCCTACATAATCAAACATAGCAAAATAATGACTTAAGATTATCATATATTATCCACATAGGCCCCGACACAGGCACACAAATCACCTAAACATATTTTTCATAATACCACCCCACACCCATTCTAAGATTTTACATTATTATTAACTACCCAACCCAGTTTGAAGAAAGTTAAGCCATAAC